>NC_085138.1:27222044-27311091 GCF_035046485.1 Aedes albopictus | reverse complement strand
CAAATAAATTTCCGGGAATACTCCCTGAGGAATTACCGAAACAATGTTTTGCCGAAAACACAAATTTCTTATATTATATTATAACATAGAATCAGAATCCCGAAGAGAAAAATCGAATGTTGTGGTCAAACCAAAAATGCAAATATGTATCCTGATTTCACAACTTTAATAATTTATAACTCATATAATGCACAAAGCTTATTCAGCGTATTGGACGCAGTGGCTTAATTTCCACAACAGGGGAGGAAAAAAAGACGCTAACAATTGTTCTTTAAAACTACTTTATAAGGGTTGGGGATGTCACGATGAATACAAGTAACACGCAAATTTATGGATATTTTATAGTTTAAGAGATTTACACTTCTAATAATTGCTCTGAAAATGTATTCCTAATCAATGTATTCAACCACAAAACAAAGAGGTGGTTATGATTGAAAAGTTGAAGCTGAATATGTATACAAATTCCATGTATTATACGTAATCAAGTTATCAAGTTCTCAAACGTCACATGGCGGGGAAAGTGTTAAGTTAGTACAACGGTTCGGATTTTAAAATGAAAATGTCCTTTAGAGTATAGCGCGTTTAAATTTTCAGGCTAATTTGTCCCGTGACGCAGTATATCATTGTACTTAGAAATTGAGGATGGATCGGTATTTCTTTTTACAAAAAAAAAACTAAATAACCTGGAAGCCACTGAAACTTGCACCCCCCAGGCACCCCCTAGGAAAAAATCCTAGATACGCCAATGGTAATTAACTCCGTTTCAACTTTCTGTTGGATGACTAAGGTCTGTTTGAAGTTTCTAGAAGACATACCTAAAGGAATTCATGGAAGAAGCCCCGATAAAAAATCCATGAGAGATGCCTGGAAAACCTCTGTATTTCTGTAGAAAATCTTAAAGCAGAACCCCTTGCTAAACTCCAGGAGGTATCCCTGAAACTCCCCGCATAAACGATAACCATAAGACGTGCTTAACCACTCATTCGGAATACAATTCGAACAGTATAGCGGTATTGTTGAACCGGCTACATTACGGTTCATGTATGGTGTTGGTTTATTAGGGTCCAGTTGAAATCATTGGATAAACTTCAAGAAACAACCCAAGAGAAACCTTAACCCGTCTGTCCATAAGTTCGTTTGTGTTAGTATTTGTGTTGCAGCTGTATATTAGCTATTAACGACAACGTCGACGAGTCGAAACGTCGGGACAAATCTAAAACAGTCGTTTTAATTCCCCAAGACTGCAGCGCCGATAAAGTAGCTAGATCACACACTGAAATAAATTTTGTTGTGGAAACTACCGATCCCATAGTAAAATTACTAACCGTACCTATGATTCTCAACCGACAGCGAAATCTGTTAAGGTAACTGAAATATGCTTGAAATTACAATGCATTGTAGTAAATTCAACTAAAAGCGTAGTCGTCTCAACAACAAAACATTGTTAATTTTTCCTGGACACACAATTTACTACACAGTGTGGTTAAAATTACAATGCTCATTTGTTAAATTAAGATTATTTTTAGTAATGTTAACTGCATTTCTAGTTAAGTAGAATTTACTGGACATTGTTGTCGGTTGAGAATCATAGGTACGGTTAGTAATTTTACTATGCAATCAGTAGTTTCCACAACAAAATTTATTTCAGTGCACATATCAGTCGAACTCTCTTAAGTCGGCGTCGGTGGTGTAGTGGTAAGCGTGGTTGCCTCTCAACCCAGTCGGTCGGGGTTCAATTCCCGTCGACGCCGATGGGATTTTCTGAGACATAAAATCCGTGATCACGCCTTCCCTCGGATAGGCAGTAAAGTCGTAGGTCCCGGCCCATGTGTTGATGGGTTCGATATGTAGGGTCGTCAGGTGTGGTGGCTGTCTCCCTGGGGCGTCGGAATTTAAGGCTTAGCTCCTAGACCCAGCCGACGTAAAACACAACTGGCGCCGAACGGTGCTAGTTGGCCAGAAAAAAGAAGAAGAAGAACTCTCTTAAGTACTATTAGTGTTGTGGTGATTTCCAGTGAAACTGGCAACACTGAAAGAAGCTAAAGACAGAAGTAAAAGTGGATCAAATCAGTATCGAACCATTTCGGAGATGACCCGCCACAACAATTAGCTTATACACCGTGTCCAATAAGTTCTCATACAAAATAAAATTGAATTCATTTCACATCTGTAATTAGGATTTTTAAAGTAAATTGATTTATTGAAATGCCAACTAACAATGATCAAATACAGCATATGTCTTGTAATTAACTGTCCTTTATCCTTCTCTGCTGATCGCTTATGTGTCGTAAGTAAATTTTAGCTGGCACGCACGTCATTTTATTGGCATTTCGTCACAGACAAACAGACATACTACTCAAATCGGAATCATCGCACGATTTAACGGTCATTTTGAAAATATAGTGTGGTTCGGACTGTGCTCGCATGTGTCATGGTGGCGATGCTGTGCCTCAATTTTGCAGAGAAATGAACGCGACGCCGATCAATGTTTACATAAAATGACTCAATCATGAACCTTCATTCATGTTTTATGAATGGATGACGCCTCGGGGGAGTCGTCACCTGCAAAATTGTTACATCGAGCCGAGGGAAACAACACCTGCAAATGAGTGCTTCGGATTGAGCATTATAGAGGGTGCTAGTGAGATGCCAAACGATGTTTTTGAAGCAATTTTCTTCTAAGTAGTATGTCTGTTTGTCTGTGATTTCGTCTTATTTTAACGAGTAATGGGTTTAAGTTGAAACAAATTAGGTTCTTGTCCTCACCATTGCTAGTAGCAACTATGACCATAAAAGTAGAGAATATAAGATACTGTATTTGTGAAGAAAAAAGCCTTTTTATTTTATACAAAATAAAACGTAAATTAATCAAAAATGTCAATTAACATATTTTAATGAAATTTGTTGTGTTAAAGAAGCATGGCTGCATCTTATCTTGTTGATTCACACTATTCTCACTTCTAAAACATGTTTGTATCCCTATTGTGGTAAATTTTGTTCAAAATTTACGTTTTATCATGTTTATCTTTAATGTAACGGTCATTTTCAAGAAAATCAGCCCAAGTAGAGCTTACTTGCAAATTTCTTAATATATCATCTCAAAAATTGTATTGTTTTAGCCTTAGTATATCCATTTGGTACAATACTTGTGATAAAACTCTAAATTAGAGCTTGTGGACTTCATTTAGCTACCGTAGAATGATAAACTTTTCGAACATTTTTCTTGCGTGCCGGAGGAAACGGGTTTCAGAAAACAGAAGTGTATTGCAAGGCCTATAAAAACAAATAGAAAATAAAGTTATTCCAAACAGTATGCTTTATTTAATCAGTATTATGTGGCCTTTCAATACATGCATTCATTTTGAAAATATGAATCATAGATGTGAAATAAAATTATATTTTCTGAATTTGTATTTTGTATGAGAACTTATTGGACACGGTGTAGTTCATTTTTACAAGCTTCCTTTTTATTCAACGTTGACTGCTTCAATTCGACTGATATACAGCAGAAAGCAAATGACCGAAGCTTATAGCGCTGAAAATGTTAGTTGGGATATCATCCGACGTTTACATGTTTATTGCATCTTCTCCAGGGAATTACAAGTGTTAATCGTTGTCGTTTTATTAACTACATAACGCTATTGAAGAAGAGACTGGGTCAACAACAATGCTACGCTTCATATTTTTCAAATATTCCTTTCAAAAGAGGATTCCCAACAGGAATTTTGGAAGAGATATCTGGAAGAATCTGGACAAGAATTCCAGCTGGAAACTCAGCAAGAATCCCTGAAGGAATCCCGTGAAGATTTTTTCAAGGAATACCAGTAGGAATCCCGGCTCTTATACTTACAATACTTCTCATTTGATTCTCTGAATATATCTTGATAGTAATCTTTGAAAGAATACCAGAAAGAATCCGTGATAGTGAAGAAATTTCAGGTACAATTCCTGAATGAATACCTTTTAGGATTTTCTATAGCAATCCCGGCAGAAATCCCTGTAGGAATACCGTACAGAATACCTGATGGAATCCTTTAAGACAGGAATCTTGGCTGGAAGTTGGGCAAGAATTCCTGAAAGAATCATGGAGAAGATCCCGGAAGGAATTATTGAAGAAATCACTGAAAAAAAACTCGGGAAGAATTTTTGAAGGAATCCTATCAAAAATGCCGGCACGAATTCCTAAAATATCTATGATTGCCTGAAAAAATCTTAGTAGATATCTACATTCTTTCGTATTTTTTCTCGAAAGGAATCCCTTAAGGAATCACAGCACGAATACCGGAAGTAAACTTTGAAGGAATTCCAGCACGAATCACTGAAAAATGTCCAATAGAATACCTAGAAGAATTCATGCAGGATTTTCTAATGCAATCCCAGCAGCATTCGCTATAAGGATCTCAGGAGCATTCCCTACAAGAATCTCCGAAGAAAGATCTGCAGGAATCCTGAGAAGATTCTCGACAGGACTACCTGAAGAAGTCCTGGAAAGAATTCCGGAAGGTATCTCGAGAAAATCTCATCTAATTTATTCGCCCTACTCTCTACCTTAACCTCTATCTTATCCTCTAGGTATTCTACCGTCTACCAAACCTTTACTCTTCACACCTACCCTCCACCCTACTCTTCACCATAATTCTCCATCCTGTCGTTCGCCATCTTGGATTTTAAAATGGCGTCGAATAAAGAAATTCGACTTCTGCGCATCGAGCTTGATCGATAGATACCGACATTGAATGGTATCATAGCTCAAACCACTACTATGTGACCGACATATCGTATTATGGATCGCCATCTTGGTTTTCTAAAAGGCGTAAAATATTGATTTTTGACTTCCGCTCATCGAACCCGATTGAGGCATTCCAGAGCTATGCCGTGCCGAAACATACATACAAACATCAAAACATACGAATATACAAACATGCAAACATTGACTTTTTATAGATTAACAAATCTGCCGAATTCTAGGGCTTTTTTTCTGTTGTAGAGCTTTTTTTCTGTTTGAAGTTTTTAAAAATATTTAGAAAAATTTTCTATAAGAACTTTTGAAGATGTAATGGATTTTTTTTGCGAAATTTAGAGGTTTTTTGAAGCTCTTGTTTTTGATTTTACTTAGACAGCTTATGACAGCTTATAACACAAATCGGAGAACACCAAAACTGTTGCAACATTTTTTTTAGAGGAAATCTAGCATGAAATTAAGGCAGATTATTTTGAAGAGTTTCAGTCCGATTTTTTCTTGTGAGTTAAGATTTGCTTGATGAAGTTATGAAATTCAGAAATTATGAATTAATGGCGAACTGATAAAATCCATAGATTTCTTGAGAAAATATCAGAATACCTTTGTGGAAAAATTGACAAAAAGTTTATCCAAGTTTTCCGTTGAATATTTTCAAGAAATTCTTTTAGAAATTAAATCAGAAATTCAATCAGGAACTTATCATGGATTCCCTCTAAAATTTCTCTAGCATTTTTTTATTATAATTACCTCTTTGATTTCAGAGTATTGTGAAAAATTTTTTTGGGAGGTCATGGGAACCTTCCCTAGCTGTCGGGTTAGAACAATTTTTTGTTAAGTGTTCTTGGTAATCTAACAGCAACTTCCTTAGAGATTGCAGCAGCGACAACATTGATTGTGCTACAAGTTTTGCTAGAAATGTCTTGAATTTTTCAAATTCTTCCCTAATGACATTAATATTTTGCTTCATTAACATATTTGATTTGTTTTTCTATGTTATAGGGCAAAAATATATAGTCTAGATAAAGGGCCCCCACAACACTGTGGCCCCGGGCCCCCACATTTGTAAATCCGGCCCTGATGGTACCTACAGTGTCTACAGTAGACGTTCGATAAGTGCAACGTGTTTACGTTTGGATGGACTAGAAATTAAGTACCTTATCAAGAAAAAAAAGTGAAATTTAAATTTATACGTTCAATATGTGGTCCGTCCAAAGTCTAAAACCGTACATCAAACAGTTTTTAATTAATTTTGTTTTAGATTTTATATAGAGGCATTTTAAAATCTTCCCCTGTGTTGTAGGAATAGGGATTTTTCAAAACATCATCGCTCTTCTTCTTCTTCATGCAACATCAAATCACCAATTGAGTTCTCCAAATTTTATCTCACGAAACCTAATGGAAGCCCAGGGGGAGTGACACTAGTTTTGCCAAGCCAAAAAAAAACAAAAAAAAAGTCGATAAAGGATGAAAAAACCCGGTTTATCCGGCAAAACTTGTGCGGGCTTTAGCGGCTACCCGGATAAAAACTAACCATAGGGTATTTGGTGAACACCATTCCTGTACCATACAGTGTACCAGCTACAAAATAGTGTATTGTAATGGAATGGTTCGCTAAAAGCTGTGCACATTGGTAGCTACTATACATTTACATCCGATCTTTATGTAACAATATATTATACTGTTTTTCTTACGTTTGAACCATTCACTATTCCGAAACAATCTTTTTCCGTGCATTTTTAATTATTTATTCAGTTTATGATTTTTTTCCGTGCTTTGTTTTGTTGATGTTTGTTGCAAAGGAAATGAAAGAGAAAAAAGTGAATAAGTTGAAACATCTATATAAAGTCAATAAAATGTTTAAACAAAGTGGTAAACCAGGTGTCCTAAGGACTGCATATCCAAGAGATATGGTGGGCTACACACTCAATCACGTTTTAGCTGTTCGGTAATTTATTTTACGGTTTTTCATCAGTAAAGCCCTAAAAGTACCGAAACACCAGTTTAACCACTCAAAAGTACTGACTTTCAGTTACATTTTAACATCTTTTGCTGAAATCGGTAATGTTTATTACCGATTGTTCAGCAAAATTTAATATTTACTGAATATGGTAGAAAGTCAGTAAAAACAAGTACCGACTTTTCAGCATTCACTACGTATTACCGAGTTTTCGTCAAATTTCATTGAAAACAAACCGCGCTCATTTCTGCAGCTGTTAAATGAAAACGTTTTCCGGAGTCAAAGCTTCTGCAGCAGCTGCGCAGCATCGATGAAGATTTTTTCGTAAAAAAGAAACTCCTGCAAGAAATTGGAACGCTGTTAAAGGTAAGTAATTGAATACCTCCAACGAGCGATGTGTTATGTGATTTTCAGTAAACTACAGTTGGATTGGGGCTGAGGCGCTGGTAAATGTACTCCGATAACAAAAAAAAAAACAAAAACTTGTAAAATTTTGCTAGTCGATCTACCTTTCGTTTGGTCGTCGGAGGTTTTCAATTCTTCCCCTGAAATAGCGTTCCATTACGGAGAAACGGCAAGGATATATGAGCTGAGATTAGCATGAAGTTTGAGATTCAATTGGAGGGTCCTGAACTGGGCTGGGAATATATCGAAATTGAGATCAACCCTTGGATCAACCAGAAAGTCCGGAGACCGCATTATAATTACTGGTAAAGTCGGTAAAGCATCCAAATTTCAGTTTACCGAAAAAGTCCGTAATATACTGACAGCAATATTTACTGACTAAATCAGTATTCGTTTGACAGCTAGCGATTCCTCATTTTACGGAGTTTTCAGTAATGGATAAAATACCGAGTTTAGTCAGCTGTTCAAAAACCCAGTAAAATTTTACCGACTCCGGTAATCAAATCTTAGTGTGTAGGTATGTAGAGTGCGATGAGAGGAATACCTTGGGGCAAGACACTGTGCTGGAGAGGGAACGTCCATAAATTACGTCACGCAAAAATCGACCATTTTCAACCCCCCCTCCCCCCTATGTCACACTTTTTGTATTGGACCTCTGAAATTTTTGTATGGGTCGTCACACTTTGCTGAACCCCCCCTCCCCCCTCAAAGCGTGACGTAATTTATGGACGTTCCCAGAGTACATTTTCTTTCACAGAGTTGCTCAGAATTTCTACGGATTGCTCCCGTTTTTCCTTGGGTGTTGCCTGATTTATCGCAAAATCAAAACAATATTGCCCGATACCTCGTGTTTCTTGCAGTTTTAGGGGTGCTTTCAACAAATTTCGTCGATCATTGGTGAAAAGAGTTACTCAGAATTTCTCAGAGTTTCTCGTTTGCACAGTGTCTTGCCCCTAGAGGAATACGAATGTATAGGTCAACCCAGAAAGACGCAGGCCAGATTACCGTAAATCAGTGGATGAGTTCAACACTATTCTTTCTCTTCTTCTCTCATGTGAAATTGCCTTGTACCACAACCGAATTAAATGCGATTTATCTTTGACATTTTTAACATAAGGACTGGACTGGACACTGAAACGACTTCTGATATAAGTTCGTCTTCGTAGTCTTATAGTAGAATCTAACTTGACAGTTTTCTCATGAGTTGTTATGTACATATTTCATAGTTCAGTCAAACTGGAGCCTCAATATTGCAATAACGGTTAAGCACGCTGTAATGATACTTATGTATGTACCTCGTCACCCACTTCATGCAACTACATTAGTGGTCTAATAACACTTAGCGCGCTAGGCATAGTTCCATCATGCCGCTCAAAGTGTTGCCACAAATAATGCTTAGTTTGCAAAACCCAGTTATCTGGCTGGTGGGACATGGGAGCCTAAGCTTCAACTGTTAATGCAATCAGAGGCTACTCAGACTTAGACGAGTTTAGGTTAGTTTGGCTAGAACCGAGGGGGACGACTCTTCCCGATATCCTAGATTTTTGGCCAAAACCTACAAGGAATCACATATTTTTTTCATAATTTCAACAAAACTGAAGAAATTAACAGAAAATCGATCAAAATCAACCATATCCGAAATATTCGATAAAATCGATTATAATGTTGGCTTATCCACATAAAATCGAACAAAATCGATGCACATCCCTGAACCAAAATGTCAAATTTTCTCGTTTTTCGCTAATTCCAGCAATTCCAACTGCTGAGCGACCAGCTGGTGGCCGACGCCTCGGTCGACGCTGCTGATTGTTTACCGGGAAGGGTTGTCAAAATTTTCGACGTGGCGTCGCGACGTCGTAACATTTTAAGAGATGTTAGCCGTTTTCAGCGCCGATTTTCGACGATTTTCGAACGATTTTTTTCATTTTATTCGATTTTTCAGATATGTTCCATTTTTACCATTTTGCTGAAAATAAATAGCATAAAATCGATTTTATCTTGGAAAATGGCAGAAAATGAGAAAAATCCGATAAAATCGAACCGATGTTCAGTATAATGAAAACAATTATGAATAATTCAGAAAATCAAACAAAATTACGGCTTATCGCACGGTAACTGAAGCCAATTGATTACTGTCGACCCCCTCGGCTAGAACTGCCATTATCGAAGGAACATGACGAGATAACAGGCCATATGAATAAAGCTGAGTAAATACTCTTTTCTCAGATCTCTGTGAAGATTCACAGCGATTTAGTAAAGAGTATTTACTCAACTTTATTCATATGGCCTAATATAACATTATATCAACATCTATGATTATATGGTTTATCTAATGTAAAACAATACAACATAACAAAAGAGAACCATTCCAAAACCATAATTAAATTTATAACCAGTAGTGAAATTACAATTAAAAACAATATATTTACGGTACATTTTATTGTTTGAAACCATACGTGTACCATACAATGTACGGTATATTAAAGTCCACGTATCAGTATTTCGAACAATTCATTTACAATAAAATGTATGGTTTTGTAAAAAAATATATATGGAGAAAAGTATTTTTTTGTATTGTTACAATACTTAACAACCTGTATAGTATATTGTAAAAATCTTATTTACAATTCACTGTATGGTGTCTGTAGGAAGGATAATGACCAGCGAAGGGATTTTCTCCCGCAGTGGAATAAAAACTAGCGTGGGAAACGTGGAAAATACTTTTAAACAAAATCACGTCTTTATTCGAGATATGAAAAACAACTTGTGAATGACAGTTCAAAATGAATGCTTTTTTTATTCTTCCGGTTTCGCCCCGGTGACTGAGTTCATTCGGCACAGTGTATCAGCGCCATTAGACTGAACACACCGACACTCCTCCTCGCTGATCACTGAACCCCGCTTCCCTGGCGTAGTCCAAGCTTCTCTCTAAATGTCTGCATCTTCACCGGTCCTAGTGGCTTAGTGAAAACGTCAGCCACCATGTTGTCCGATGAGCAATAGAATAGCTGAATCACACCACGAGCACATAGATCCTTAGCGTGGTAGTATCGTGTATCAATATGTTTACTGCGTTTGTTCTGTCTTTCCAGCGACACGAAGTCAATGCAGCTGCGATTGTCTTCGTTGACGACTGTGGGTGACTGTTGATTGTGTCCCAGCTCCGTCAACAACCGTCTGAGCCAAACCGCTTCCTGCGCCGCGTCGGATAACGCGACATACTCCGATTCCATCGTTGAAGTTGTTACGCAACCTTGTTTGCGGCTTGCCCAACTTACGCTTGCATCGCCGACCAGGTACACGAATCCGCTGGTGGACTTCCGGTCAGCTGTGTCCCCGGCCCAGTCGGCATCACTGTATCCGACCAACGAAAGACTCTTCGAACGGTCACTGCCCAGTCTCAGCTGATGGTCCTGTGTGGCCACAAGATAGCGCACCACACGCTTCAACTCAAGCCAGTCCCGTTGCGCTGGCTGGCTGGTCTTTCTGCTGAGTATGGAAATCGCTGCTGCTATGTCCGGTCTAGTATTCGTAGCAACGTACAGTAGCGCACCGACGAGGCTGTGATATTGAACGTTGTCAGTCAGTGCCTCACCAGCGTCCAGTCTGAAATACCCGGGATCTAGTGGGTACTTCGACGTCTTCGCGCCGTCAAGACCGAATCGATTCGCAATCTCCTGAATAAAACACTTCTGGCTCAGAGAATACACGCCTTGTTTATCCTTCGTTACCTTAATACCAAGGAACAGGTTCACTTCACCGAGAGATGATATTTCGAAATGCTGCTGAAGTTCACGTTCCAGTCGAGCGATCTGCTGTCCATCTTTGCAGACGATAATCATATCGTCGACGTAAATCAACACATAGATCCAATCGCCACTACTTAGCCGTTTGGTGAAAAGACAGGCGTCTGCCTCTGACTGACGGAACCCAAGACTGGTTAACACCTTTTTCACTGTCGAGTTCCAGACCCTTGCGGCCTGTTTAAGTCCGTAGAGACTCCGGTTCAACTTGCAAACTAACTGTTCTTTGCCCGACACCGAATAGCCCGGGGGTTGGCGCATATAGATTTCTTCTTGCAACACCCCGTTTAGATACGCGTTTTTAACGTCTACATGACGCACTTGGAGTCCTTGGTGGCCCGCAACAGTAAGCAGAACTCGGAATGTCTGTTGCAAAGCTACCGGTGCGTGCACTTCACTAAAGTCTTCACCGAACCGCTGTGCATAACCTTGGGCGACCATGCGTGCCTTGAAACGCACTGTGCGCCCGGTCGAGTCCTTTTTCTTCTTGTATATCCACTTTGAACCGATCGCGTGACGACCTGGCGGCAACGGAACAAGCGTCCAGGTATCGTTTGCCATTAGCGATCGATACTCTTCGTCCATTGCTCTGGACCACTCAGCCTTGTTTACACTTTTCATTGCTTCGGTGTAGCTATTCGGATCGCGTTCCTCGATCTCAGCCACACCCACGACGAAGTCACCGTACCTCTTCGGAATTGCACCTGCATTTGCCTGGTGCGATCTACGCGGAGGTTGTTCACATTCACTGTCGTCTTCACCGTGATATAAATCTTCATTATCTGCCGAGACTTCTGCTTCGTGGAATTCTTCCACAGTAGTGTCAACATCCGAGAATCCATGAAAGTCTGGTTCATCATCATTATCACTCACTACATCCGAATCATCAACACTCACTTGATCACTATCTTCGCTTCCATCTTCTGCGCCGCTGCACTGGAACTCCACCAGCACTTCCGAAGAAACTGCTCCATCCTGCTGCGTCGAAACTTCGTCCTTTGCTTCAGCCCTCTTCTTCGGGCTACCTTCAGACTCCTCCTGCAACTCCGCTCCAAGCTCGAGAAATTTCACATCTCTGCTGATGATTATTTTCCCGGTCCGCTTGTTGAGGAACCTGTATGCCTTGCTTCCGCAGGCATAGCCCACGAAGATCAACTTTTCGGCTCTGCTTTGCAATTTACTTCGTTTGACGTCCGGCACATAGACATAGGCGCTGCATCCGAACACTTTAAGGTGGCTCAAGTCCGGTTTCACACCGCACCACAACTCCATTGGGGTCTGCTGCACCACCCGCGAAGGTAGACGATTTTGGATGTACGCGGCTGCCGCGATCGCTTCACCCCAGTAACGTTTTTCGAGACCCGCATCAAGCAACATACAAACCGCCATCTCTTGGAGGTAGCGATTCCGGCGCTCAGCGACGCCGTTCTGCTGCGGCGAATATCCGGCGGTCAGCTGCATCTCTATTCCCTCGTCGCGATAGAACTGTTGGAGCTCCTTGTTGACGAACTCCGCGCCACGGTCCGAACGGATAATACGTGGCTTCCGCTTAAACTGATTCTCGACGAGCCGCACGTAGCTTTTGATGCACTCTTTCGCTTCCGCTTTGTCCTTTAGCAGATACAGCACGAGATATCTGCTGTAATCATCGATTAGCACCATGAAATATTTGTTCCTACCGGGCGTGACGTTGCTCATCGGTCCGCACAGGTCCGTGTGGACAAGCTCCAGTGGTTCAGTCGTCTTCCGGTCTGCGCTCTGTGGAAATGGCAGGCGAGCCATCTTCCTTTCCAGGCATTGCTCACACACGCACTGTATTCCGCAATTTACGAGCTCCATGCCGGTAGCCAAGTTCTCCTTCTGAATTCGGTCCAATACCGTATGATCCCGGTGACCGAATCTCCGGTGCCACGTATGCTGACATTGCATAGTGTGACGTCGTCCTGCAGCGACCGCTGCACGCTCCGAATCATTGAGCACATACAGACCTCCACTACGACCACCAACAGTCACGATCTTGCCCGAATGGTCAACGGTTTCAACACTGTTCCGCTTGAAAAGAACCTCGAAGCCTTTATCGGTAATTTTACTTACCGATAGGAGTCCGCTGTCGAGCTCAGGTACGTACAGGACATTTTGTAGATGAATATCGACCTGTTTTCCCGCACCGTTGATACCTGCCACGGAACCAGCGCCGTGCCCGTCCGATCGTGTACACTTTCCATTCGCCAAAATCACCTGCACACCCGACGACTGCTCCATAGTGTCGAAAAAACTTTTGTTCCCGGTCATGTGGCATGAAGCACCACTGTCGACGGCCCACAACCGGTTTTGCTTCACTGCTGCACAGGTGACGTGTGTCTCCTCCTGAGCGAAAAAACTCACCGCTTCCGCATTCGTTGCTTGCTTGGCTTTGGCTTTAGGATGACTGTTCCGGCCACTGCTACCTGGCCTGCTACCGGAAGGTCCGCTGTCGCCCTGCTTATCCTTCACTGCATGCCACTTCCGGCAGTCTTTCTTGAAATGGCCGGGTTTCTTGCAAAAGAAGCAAGTTTTGTGTTTGCTCATATTTTGCGTTTTCAAAACCTGTTCACCACCGGCCAATTTCCCTTCTCGAGCCAAACACCGATGATATTCGTTGACCAGTTTTGAACCGACTAGTTGACCAGTTGAGAACGAGCTCCATAGTGATGTCCTCATCTGGTCGTGCCTCCAACGCCGACGCAAGATGGTGGTACGACTCGGGTACACTGCGCAACACCATTACCACTTGCATTTTTTCTTGCAACTCCAGCCCGGCATTCTGTACGCGCTCGAATAAAGGTGTTTTTCTACGTCGCCTCCCTCCGGGAGCTTGGCATCCAACAATCGGATTAGCTGTGACAGCTGCGATGTTACCGTCGATTTCTCGTGGTATGCTTTCAAAGCATCCCACACTGCAATCGCACTGCCACAGTCCTTGATTACCGGGTACTGGCTCTGCTCCAAGCATAATCCGATTGTAGCTCGCGCCTTCTTGTCGGCTTTCCTCCAATCCGCTGTTTCAGGTTCCGGCTTCGGCTCATCGATGACGTGCCAAAGGTCCTCGCGCACAAGGAACATTTCCATTTGGAATTTCCATGTCGCGTAATTCGTGTTGTTGAGCTTCCCTAGCGAAAACTTTCCTGCGTCCGCCATCTTGCTCCCGACCGGTAACTTTCCGCCGATGCGAACAACACTCCCGACGAACTGAGAACACGCGCCGAACCGACGACCGACAAACTTTCCGATTTCCCCGTACAACCGTTAACGATTTCCACGTTCCGCGGCTGGGACCATAACCTGTAGGAAGGATAATGGCCAGCGAAGGGATTTTCTCCCGCAGTGGAATAAAAACTAGCGTGGGAAACGTGGAAAATACTTTTAAACAAAAACACGTCTTTATTCGAGATATGAAAAACAACTTGTGAATGACAGTTCAAAATGAATGCTTTTTTTTATTCTTCCGGTTTCGCCCCGGTGACTGAGTTCATTCGGCACAGTGTATCAGCGCCCTTAGACTGAACACACCGACAGTGTCTACATTACATCTTATTGTTTTTGTATTTTTTATTTTTACAATGCTGTTTATTGTAACAATATGGTTCTAAATAGTACTGTTACAATACAACATTCGATTTGTCTACTGTATTTTTTATTCGGGTATTGCCTAGTACGCACCTGGTAAGGAAAGCACTCAAGAAAAAATCCCTCTAATAGAGATAAGTGACATTTGAACACACGTACACTAGCTTGAATTTTTCCATACGCAAAAATGCACACCAATTCAAAGGCTATTAAGGGTGTGAACCATTTCGCTTGTTCGTTTAACTTTTAGTTAAAATTTGACACTTCGATAGTTATTTTGAAAATAACCCTACTCGCGAGCAGGGTTAGTCTTGACAGTTCGATAGTTATTTTTTGTTCGCAATGATTTGGCTGCGTACTGTATTTTGTTCCAAATAACTACTCCTCTGTCAAATTTCAAATGGGCCACCGTCGTGGTTATTTTCCAACTTTTCGATGGCAAATAACTATCCAAGTGTCAAATTTTAACTAAAAGTTAAACGAACAAGCGAAATGGTTCACACCCTAAGATTGCATATGAAAATATTACCCAATTGATTTGGGTAAAACGGCTAAATTATGATAAAACTAACAACCGGTGTAAGAGTGCATATCAAGCATAACTTTTCAATCCGACGTAACTCGAGAATGTAAACAAATCCGGGTTTACTACTGCATGCATGATTCATAAAGCAAATTGAAGAATCCACATCACTGTTTGATGATTTATTGCTTAATTTGTTTAACTAAGCATATTTTTTGAAACGACGTATCTAACTATTTTGATGTTTACAACTTTACTGATAGATACACCGTTTTGATATATGAAAAAACCAAACGACGTATCTAGCCAAAATCAAAAGTAACAGATACACCAAACTGGCACCATACAAAAGCGACGTATCTGGCATGACGTATCTCGAACCAACCCGGTGTATGTGTATTTTTGTCAAAATTCATTGTGAAAATGATATGGAATGAGTAGGTTTTGTTCCTTACCTAGTGCGTGCAATATCCCTGGTGATGTTAAGCATGAAAAAACTTATGAAAAGTCTTTTTATAAAAAACTATTTTAGTGAAATGGTCGTCAACATTGACCATGAATTTACTCAGATCAGTGGAAAAGTTAGATACGTCGATTTGAAAAATTATGCTTGATATATTTTCCCTCAAGTTTCACAACTACACCTACAAAAGAGACACGCATACATTTGAACGTGATTACCACTATTACCAAAGGAATTTTGACAACTGATTAGTATGGGAGGAAATGTCAGTCAATAATTGAACGAAACATTTTTCCGCAAGGAAAAGTGACAGCTCCATTTGATTTGCCCGGCAGGCGTTACGAGCGTTACACAATTTTTATTTCTTTTCAGCTGCAGACCGCTCAAGAAGTTTTGACAACGAAATCATTTCTTGACCGTTTCTTGTCCTATCCTTTTCCACAGTACTTTTCAGGTGCGTACTACACTTATCTTGGTATTAATTTTTTTAGCTTTTTTCGAGGTTAATACTCCATTGCACGGTGACGTCATCAAGAAATCGCTCTTTCTCTCCTACGGGAAATTAGAAAACAACAGGAACAACACCTGTCAAATTTGACAGGTACTGGTCCTGTTGTTTTCAAACTCTCTGAAAGAGCGAAAGAGATAGAATTTCGCCGTGAGGTGGTCTATTGGCTTGACAAAACTAGTGTCGCTCTCCTTGTGCAAGCCTATCCATATAGAGGCTTGCACTAAAAACATAACCTCGTAAATTCTCATACAAAAAGTAAACATTGCCCTCAAAATTTTGAGGGCAATGTTTACTCGGATATGGGTCGACGCCGTAGGAGAAAAAGAGAAGGAGATAAAAAGTGACGTCACTGTGCAAGCTCCCATACCGGAGAATAAAAGATGTTTACAAAGTTCTTATTGCAGACTACATCCCAAATTGGACTATTATCACACTTTTTTTGGTACGCCTAAAAAGTGTGATAAAAGTGCACATTTGCCTCGGATCGTCTCGACGTCTTCGGTGCACTTATTCCTCCATTTACAAGGAATAAGTGCACCCAAGACCTCAACTCGATCCGACGTGACCCTGCGCTGCAATCACACTTTGAAGGTGTGTGCACACTATTGTGTCAGTCCAATTTGGGGTGCAGTCAGCAATAGTGGTTGGTGTTCAAATTTCTCGTGTTATGTGTATTACCACACAGGAGTACCATGTCGGCTTGTCTATGAACAGATTACACCGCCAGTGGTGCGGGTGACGATCCGGAGTATTGTCAAGTTTGTTATGCTTTGGCTACAGTGCAAATTTACTACCTCTCTGCGGTCAACAAATAAACGACCGCAATATTTGATTCGCCATTTTCTTCAACTTACCTTGCAAGTTTACACCTGATTGAAATCGATGTCGTCCGATTGGAGGCCAAACTTTGGGGGTTTCCTCCTAAAAACGTTGATTGCGACGGAACTTTTTCTTCAACACTTTCACAGCCACTTCCGAAATGTGACAGATGATGCGCGATACTGTGCGTCGCGCACACGCTAACCCTCAGCTACCCAGATTGATGTCAAAGCGACCCAGATTGAGCAAAACTGCAGTTACTCTAATCTGGGTAAAGGCACCTTTACTCAAATCTGGGTTACCGATGCTGGTGACAAAATCTGGGTAACCGGTACCCAGCTCCTCCGGGACATTGATTTTATTAATTTATTTCCAATTTAGATTTTTAATAGAAAGCTCCCAAGTCCCATGTGATTTTCACTTACCTGATGCAGGAAAACAGTTCCCTGGAAGAATCTCACTGTTTTCCCGTCATTATCCTCATATTTTTCGTGGAAACATCCATAATTGCCAGCGTTCGCCTGACCGCTGCCATATTCTCAAGCCGGAAAATGACAAAGTGCCGATTACCCAGATCTTTACCCAGATCCAATCAATCTGGGTTTTCGGGTTACCCGGATTTTGACAACTGCTAACAACATGAAAATCCGGGTAGAATCGACCCAGGCGATGGGTAGTTTCAGGTTAGCGTGCAGGCGCAGGCAGGTGTCGAGGGGTGCACCGATGCGTGAGCGATTTCATAAAACGTCGGTGTTTTAAAAAGAAATGTCAGAATTGCCAAGTCGATGGCATCACTGCGGCCAACCATGCTGGTTTGTTTATGTTTGAAATCGTAGTCTAGCGCGGTCGGTTTTGGTGCGCGCATACATTTCGGTTCGCGTAACTCTTCCTGAAAATCGTTGAATAAAGTGTTACAAGTAGCAAATTACCGCTGCAAACATGGCAAAACCCAAAAAGGATAAGCAATCATCCAATGGTGTGTCGAAAAAACAAGCGGCGGCCGCGGACGGAGGCTCTTCGAAAATCTGGACCGACGAGCGATTCGCCCACTTGGTAAACGATCCACGCTTCAAAGGCATTCCCAAGACGGAGAAAAAGGTCAAAATCGACAAGCGGTTCCAGTCGATGTTCAAGGATGAGAAGTTCAACGTGAAGCACACCATCGACAAGTACGGTCGGAAGGTGAAGCAGGCCGAAAGCGATGAGCTGCGGAAGTACTACGAAATGGGATCCGAATCGGAGTCAGAGCCGGAGCCGGAGGTTGAGAAAGAGGAGGAGCAGAAGGCGGACGATGACTCGGACTCGGATGAACTGGAACTGGATGACGAAGAGAAGGCGATGGCCATGCCGGATAAGGTGAAATCTCGGTTGGAAGATCTGGAGATCGACTATGCCAGAGGTGAGGGAGCCATTGCATCGGACAGTTCTTCGGACGATGATTCCGATGAGGAGGGCGAGGACGAAGGGGAGGAGGTGTTCATCGAGCATGTCTGGGGGGAACTGGATGCCGATGCGGAACGGACGGACGAATCAACGCGGAGACTAGCCCTGTGCAACATGGATTGGGATCGGGTTCGGGCGGTAGACATTATGGTTATGCTGAGCTCGTTCCTTCCGCGAGGATCAACTATCCTGAGCATAACGGTAAGGAAGAAATGCTTGTTTTCACGATTCATTTGTCCATCTAAGGGAATCCAGATTCAAATTGTGAAGTTTAAACCCATTTTCCATTCCAGATCTATCCATCCGAGTTTGGCAAAGAACGAATGCAAGAGGAAGAAGCCCAAGGTCCAGAGGAACTAACGGCACAGCGGTCGGATCAATCGGACGAGGAAGGTCTAGATGAGGAAGCAACGAAGGAGAAGCAACTGGAACGTCTCCGTGAGTATCAGCTGAACCGTCTGAAGTACTACTATGCCGTGGTCGAGTGCGATAACGTCGAAACGGCCGACAAGCTCTACAAAGAATGCGATGGCGTTGAGTACGAGAGCACTGCCAACAAGCTAGATCTACGATTCATTCCGGACGACATGGAATTCGACGACGAACCGAAGGAGAAGTGCACCGAACTGCCCGAGGTGGGAAAGTACGAACCTCGAGTGTTCATCACGACGGCCCTGAACCAATCCAAGGTGGAACTGACCTGGGACGAGAATGACGTCGAGCGAAAGGAGTTCAACGAGAAGATTCGCGCTGGGAAGCTGGCGGATGTGAAGGATACCGAACTGAAGAAGTACGTCGCTTGCAGCAGCAGCGAAGATGAGTCGGTTGATGGGGGCGAGGAAGAGGAAGATGAAAGTGAATCTGAGGAAGAGGAGGAAGAAGAGCAGAGCACGAAGGGTGGTAAAAAGACCAAAAAGCAAGACATGATTGCAAAGTACAAAGCACTGTTGGGAGAAATCAAAGATCAGGAAGACAAGGAAAAGGACGAGAAGGTTGAGATGGAGTTCAGTTGGAAGGTGAATGGAGAAGGAAACGAAGAGGAAGAGTCGGAATCGGAAACGGAGCAAAAGAAGCGAGACAACATCAATCCGTTTGAGAAGATACTGGAGAAAGCCAAGGAGAAAAAAAAGCGTCGAAAGGAGCTGAAGAAGAAGAAAAAACGAGGCGAAGTGAACAGCGACGGAGAAGAGGAATCCGAAGATGATACACCGTACGGAGTGGATATGAACGATCCATTTTTCGCCAGTGCTTTCGACGAGAAGGAATTTGATTTGAAGAAACCAACCAAAAAGGACAAGAAGAAACAAAACGCCGAGCAAGAGGAGGAAGATGAAGCGGAAGCGGCTCGCAAACGCGCCGAGTTGGAACTGATGCTGGACGACGGAGACGATGACAAGAGCCACTTCAACCTGAAAGCGATCCAGGAAAACGAGGTCGATCTGAAGTCCGTGTCGAAGTCGAAAAGGAAACGAATTCTTAAGAAGAGCAAGAAGCACATCGAGGAACAACGTCAACAGAGTACGGGTGGTGACGATTTCGAGGTCAATGTGGATGACGCTCGGTTCAAGGCGGTTTACGAGAAGCCGGAATTCAACATAGACCCCACGAATCCGTCGTTCAAGAAGACGAAGGGAATGGAGAAGCTGATACAGGAGAAATTGAAGAAGCGGCCACTGAAGGATAATGATCTACCGGGGGCGATGGAGGATGGCGAGGATAACGTGGAAGCGAGTGAATCAAAGAAGGCAAAGAGAGATGTCAGCACTAGTCTTCTGGTGAAAAGTATCAAGCGAAAAATGGGAAAGTGATTGTAAGTATATTTTAGGGGTATAATAAATGCGACATGTTGGCATTTCAAAACGAAGTAGTTTACATGACATCACATTTCCTAAGGCTTAGGGTTGTTAAATTGCAAAATTATTCTCAACTTAGAAGATCAAAATAATGTAGGGAGAACGACAATTTGGGATTCGTTTCATCTGTTTAGTTTACATAGATGAGAATGAGTCCACAATAGTTCGCCACTTGTGGATCGTATCCTTTCGGCTTTAGCAAACTGCTGAATGCTGGCTTCTCCGCAGAGTACAACGAATTCACGACTCTTTTTCCTCCACATACCGTTCTCCTGCTCACTGCCGAAGATCGTACTTAGCACGCGTCGCTCGAAAACTTCGATTGCTTGCAGGTTTGTCCTCTTCATCCATCTCTTGCTTTCATAGTTTCGCTTTAGGTCTCTTCAATGCTTCGGACGGAGTACATGGATCACCATCGATTGGCGGTTGACGTCTTGCTGTTAGTCACTGCAGGTCCAGGCAGCTCGATTACACTTCTAACATTCTCGTTGCCAACATACTCGGATTGATGGTCTGAACATTGATCGGAAGAAAAGAAAGTCTTCTACTCGGAAAGAAAAAATCTTTTAACTTGTCTGGCAGGTACCTAGCGCTTACGTTAGAAGATGACGGTTTTTTCCTGCTTCGTTAACGAAAATAACATCCCGACACTTGATGATCTTTTCCGATTTCGGTTCTTACAAGCGATATGCTTTTGTATCCTCGTCGAATCGATGGAAGCCTCTAGTCCCTCCAACACAGTCGTGCCATCTCCTGTTATCACCGACGCATGTTCCCCATGTTCCCGGCCCTGTATTTGGAACCGGATTAGAGGTCTTTCAGCTTGCGCACCTTAGGGAAGTATGATTGCTACAAAACAAATGCTCCTTCTGAAATACGTCCCGCTTCCAGATCATTTCGTGATCATGATGTTGCTACTTCTGTTACCATGCATACGGATGTCCTCCCCCACGTCAACGCTAGACCTGAGCTCGCGGTTTCTTCGAGTGTGTTTACATACCTCCGGACAGCGGGGTGCCCGCAGCGAAGCCTTATGGAAATCCCTAGATCCTCCACCGCAGTCGAACTTGTTCCTGCGTGTGGTTCAGGTCTAAGGATCTTTCAGACGCCTCTCTGAGGTGAGCATTCTAGCTACAGTTCATCTACCGTGCCTGATGAGTCTTTTACTTTTAGCTTAACCGAGGTGACAACGTCCAATAGATCGTTGTCCTTATACTACCGAAACGTCGTCAGGGGCCTGCGCACAAAAACGAATTAACTTCGCTTGCAGCTATCGAGCCCTGACTACGACATATTGCTGTTCACTGAAACGTGGCTTCCGCTGTGACCGCAACGAATCGACTAGTCGTTTTAGTCGTGGTGGAGGAGTGTTGATCACAGTGTACAATCGTCTCCAATGTGTATCACTTGCGCTGACTGGTAACGAGATACTAGAACAAGTTGCAGTTCGCATCCAGTTAGCAAACAGACGGTTGTATCTCTTATCGATTCACCTTCCACCGAATTCAAGTTTGGAGGTCTACAACACGCACACGACAGATCAAGAAGTTTCTGGCTTCATGCGTGACTCGGATATTTTATTTTCCGTTGGAGATTACAATCTGCCCAATCTCAATTGGCGGTTTGACGAAGACATCAACGGTTATCTACCATCCAATGCCTCGACGGAAGCTGAGCTGGCACTTATTGAAACAATGTTCTCCTCGGGTCTTCAGCAAATCAATAATTTCTTTAACGCAAATGGAAGGCAAATGGACCTTGCGTTTGTCAACTTGACGGAGCATATAGATTTGGTTGAACCATCGATGCCAATTTTGCCAGATCGTAGCATTCCTCGACACTCGTTTCGATGTTTTTACTTCAGCAAACGAACAAGACTTCAACTTGCAATTCGACTTTCGAAAATGCAGTTTTGAAAATCTGGATAATGCTTTTTCTTTGGTTGATTGGAACTTACTGCATGGAAGCACAGTGAACGAGTTGCTGTTCAACTTCTACGATACTGTACAAATTCTATTGCAAGAACATGTACCTCGCAAACGGCCCCTGGCAAATTCGGTGTATAAGAAGCCGCGGTGCACCCCGGAGCTGCGTAATCTTCGTAATACCCTGCGCAAGGCACGGAGCCGATATTTTCACTCCAAGTCCGACGACGACAAATTTCAACTTCGACAACCTGAGTTTGTATACAACGATCTTACATCAACATATGAGGATTACGTTACGAATATCCAGGCCAGCATTAACCCTCGAGCGATCGCGCTGTTGTATTTTGTACAACATGTTGAAAAAATCTCGCTTATTGTACTCGGCATGAGCGTGGTGCTGACGCAGGTAGTCAACCGCGTGAGTTACGGAAGGTTAAGCAGAATCCATAGCGTTTCTGGGACTTCGTCAAACGTCAAAGATCGGGTACTAGGACCCCGAACAATGTTCGATACGAGAGTAATACTGCCAGTAAGCATGTACTGCAGAGCTGTTCTTTGAAAGTGAGTTTTCCAGGGCTTCTCCTGTGCCACGGGCTGACAGATTTCGTGGAGTACCGTCCTATCATATCCGTACCCCGAATATCCAGTTTACAATCGCAGATATACATCAAGTCTTGAATGATCTAGACGAGAAAAAAGGACCTGGTTCTAATGAATTGCCTTCGGTGATGTTCTAAAAGTGCGCTACTTCGCTTGCAGCCCCAATCGAGTTACTCATACATAACCCTGTACGATGCTGCGTCACCGTCCATTTCCGAATTTCAGCACGGATTCATGAAAAGCCGATCGACGACATCCAATTTAATGTGCTACGTTACGGCCATTTCACGAGCATTCGAGTCGAAGCAGCTAGTTGACTCAATATACGTTGACTTCGCTAAAGCATTCGACACGGTACCGCATCTCCTGGCCGTTGATCACCAGATGGATCACAACGTGGCTGTATTCGTATCTTTCGAGAAGAGAGGCGTTTGTATCTGTCAACTCGGCACGCTCCGAGTCATTTGAAATTTCTTCTGGTGTACCGTACCACAAGGCAGTGTGTTAGGCCCTCTGATGTTCATCATCTTCGCGAACGACCTATGCTTGCAACTCCCTTCGTTCAAGTTATCGTTTGCAGATGACTCTCTATCGCATCATCACATCCATTGTGGATTGTATCGCCTTGCAAGAAGACGTCAATGTGCTGCTGAACTGGTGCGACGATAATGGTATTTCTTTTTTCCTTCTACACCATAGGCGGAGAATCTGCAAACAGACACCCTAACAGGAAGGTTAGGGTATTGTGGGGCTGAGGCCGTCTTGTACTACAATATACAATAGTAAAAGCCAGGACTACTCTCTCCTCGATCCACTAAGCACATTGCTATGGTCGCCAAACCCTACGTCTCTCCGGAACCACCAAGAAGGTATTGCTTCAGAGCGGGGCTAGTGCACATCGCACCCTCAAGGTTAGCTGCGTAGCCTGCAGCAACGAACATCGATGACTAGTTTTGGAGAGTCCAGACCTCCAGAACTGGTGCCCACGTGCAATTCGATCTGACCTGCCCGCAATGGAAGGGTATTACTACCCTTCAGACCCTATCAGATGCACCAGAAGGGTGCTGACAGCAGGGTCTCCACCTCGGGAACCCCTTTCCAACCGCGGGCTCGGATCCAACCCAGTAGACCGACACCACGACAGCACCGCTACCGGGACTTCCTCTCCGCGGCCACTTAATCGCTGTAAGGGTCGATCTCGACCGCATGGCACCAATATGACCTACGAAGCCGACTCCGAACCCCTGGATCACCTCTTGTACCGCATCTGAACTAGCCATTCTCCGAGTCCACGCGCCACCTCCTCTGTAGCTCCCAGACGATGTGAGTACCCGAATAGAAATTGTAATGTAGAAAACATCAGCATACATCTATAAAACCTTAACATGTAATGTACATCGTTGTTCTTCTAATGTACTCAGACTTCAATGTAACATCTAAGTACACAGTGATACATAAGATTTACATGTAACATTTAAGTCAAACTTCAATGTGATGTTGAATTTAACATCACATAACATCCAAATACAACATCTTCTAATGTTACATCAAAATCAAATGTCATATCGATTTCAATTGTTGCCGTTTGAAACATCAGACTACATCTAACGGCAGATGAATGTAATGTAACATTAGAATCAAACTTCATATTGATGTCGAGTTTCGCTCGCTTGAAACATCAGAATACATCTAACGACAGATAAATGTAATGTAACGTCAGAATCGAACATCATTTTGTTGTCATGTATTGCTCACTTGAAACATCAGAATACATATCACGGCACTAGAATGAAACGTTACATTAGAATTAATTGTCATATTGTTGTTAAGTGTTGCTCACTTGAAACATCAGAATACATCTAACGACACACGATTGAAATGTTACATTAGAATTAAACATCATATTGATGTCGAGTGTTGCTCACTTGAAACATCAGAAAACATGTAACGACAGCAAAATAAAACGTTACATTAGAAATAAACTTCATATTAATGTCAAGTGTTCCCCATTTGAAATCTTGGAACATCAGCATATTATCTGTTGCAAGAAAATAGAGAGCGAAAATGGTGCAAAATCGCTAATAGACCTCCGCTCGTACGTTTAATCGTTCTGGTGTCTTTTACGATAAGTGCGCGAATGGGCCAAAGAATACTGCGCCGAAAACACCAATACGATTTACCGTTCTGGCGGAGGTATACGAGCACTTGCGCTCAAAAATTTTCGCGCAACGCATAATACATCTAACGACAGATGAAAGTAATGTTACACCAGAATGAAACATCACAGATAATCTCACTAACTTGACGTTTGAACGGTGCCGTGTTTACAGAAAATGAACTTTTTTCCATAGCCACCTAAATAACATGACGCCACTCAAAAGTCAAACAAGTAAACACATGAATTTGTGCAACGAAAGATAACTTTCCCCACACGTGTAAACTTCATAACACAGAAATGGATGATACCTACACAAAATCAGTCTAATTCCGTTGGACTTTCTGTAAAGACACAAATTTAAAATCACCTCGTGCATCCGCCTCGGCATCCGCATGAACCTGTATTTTGCAATAATTTAGGCATGGCAATATTGTTTACCATAAGTACCGAAAAACATTAAAATTCCGTGAGCGAACGAGATATTATTATCTGTTGCAAGAAAATAGAGAGCGAAAATGGTGCAAAATCGCTAATAGACCTCCGCTCGTACGTTTAATCGTTCTGGTGTCTTTTACGATAAGTGCGCGAATGGGCCAAAGAATACTGCGCCGAAAACACCAATACGATTTACCGTTCTGGCGGAGGTATACGAGCACTTGCGCTCAAAAATTTTCTCGCAACGCATAATATTTTATTTAGAATGTATGTGAATGTTACTCATTTTTGAGTGCCATGGATTTTTTCTGAAAATGTGTGACTCTAATTTAGCGTTGTACGTCAAGCCTTTCTGGAGTGGG
This sequence comes from Aedes albopictus, assembly GCF_035046485.1. NCBI lineage: Eukaryota > Metazoa > Arthropoda > Insecta > Diptera > Culicidae > Aedes > Aedes albopictus. Next base: position 27,285,484 of record NC_085138.1, on the reverse strand, counting down.
TTCAAGTTTTTTTTTTCGGTTTTTTCAAGTGCGGAATCCTCTTGTAAAAAAAGTTTTCGGTGGCCAAAAGAAGTGCCAAAGGAAAGTCTGGCCCAGGAAGAACATTTGGCGAACGGCAGATTGTGGATTCCGTGCCGTTTCGGAGGTGTTTTGTGCGTGTAAAAGTAAGTAAATTTTCACCACCCCATTTTCTTCCGTCGTGCGTTGAGTGGTAGGTAACTTACGGTTTGTGTGCGCGTCATCCGAAGCAGTTTGTGTGTGGTTCGCGGTGAAGATGCCAGTCGGAGGCAAGATGCCGCTTTTTCTTGTTTGCTCGTGCTGTCGTCGGTTTGTGTACGCGTCGTCTGTCCCCGTGTGGGTCCGGAGTAGTTTTTGTGTGTTTCGCGGTGAAGATGCCAGTCGGAGGCAGCAAGCCGCTTCTTCATTTTCTCGCGCTGCCTTCGTTCCCCGTGTGGAGGTGCTTTAATGACGGCGAGGGAATCAGCGAGTGGTGTTAACGAGTGAACATAATGGTTTGGAATGCATTTCCGACCTGTTAGGGTGCTGCAATCAGTGACAACCAGCACCAACTAAAGGCGAGGAGGAGGTGTGTTCCGAGCGTCTGCTCTGGCTCCCAACGGCATAGTGGCCTCACAGTTGGATCTCTAACGCGGAGCCCCACCGTCAAATCCAATAGCGACAGAAACTAGGGAGCGAAAGTAGGGTAAGTGTACCAATTATGACTAGTACCTCAAATTGGCCATAGGCGATTTTAAACTTTTTACAATGTAACTCAACATGTAATATGTTGTAAACAAAAGATGGGTTCACATAAGACAGTTGCACTCATTTGAGCTTTAAAATTTCCTCAGATTATTGTGTATTCAGTTCAAAGTTGGATTATCCCGACTGTTTGTAAAACTGTTCAGAACAGTCGTCGAATATCAAGGGGATTCTCAATTTATCCTGGAATTCTTCAAAGCATTCCTCCATGGATTTTTCCAGAGATTAATACAGGAATTCATCAGGAATTTCTTTTGAAATTCCCCCAGGAATTCCTCCAAAGATTTTTTCAGGAAATATTTCGGGGATTCCTCCGAGAATTCCACCAGGAATTCTCCTGGGCATTCTTTCAGGCATTTATCCAGACATTCTTCCAGGAATTCTTGCAGATGTTCCTCAAAGAATTCTTTCAGCGATTCCTTCAAAAATTCCTCCAGCTATTTCTCCAGGAATTGCTTCAGAGACTCTTCCACGAATTCCTCCAGGAGTTCTTCCAGGAGTCCAGGAATTTATTCAGGAAATCCGTCAGGGATTCCTTAAGAAATTCTTCCAGGATTTTCTCTACCAATACCTTCTAGAATTTTTCAGGGATTCCTCCAGGCATTCCTCCAGGAATTCTGCCAGATTTTCCTCCAGGAATTGATGCAGGGATTCCTCCAGAAATTCCCTTAAGAATTCATCCAGGAGCTGCTTCATGGATTCCTCCAGGAATTTCTCCAAGGATTCCCCCAGGGATTTCTCCAGGAATTCTCTCGAGGTGTTCTCCAGTAATTCCTTCAGAAATTCCTCAAGAAACTCAAGGGAATTACTTCAGGGATTTATCCAGAGATTTCCCAAGGGATTCCTTTAGGAAATCCTTCAAAGATTCGTCCAGGAATTCTTCTAAAGATTCTTCCAGGAAATCATCCTGAAATTTCTCAAGCGATTATTTCAGAATTTTCTCCAGGGGTTCCTTCCAGACTTCTTCAGGAGATTTCTCCACGAATTCCTCCAGGGATTCCTTAATGAGTTCTTCCAGGGATTGCTCCAAGAATTCATCCGAGAATTTCTCCAGGAATTTGTCCAGAAGTTCCTCCAGGCATTCGTCCAGGATTCTCTCTAAAGATTTTTCCAGGAATTGCTTCAGGGATTTCTCCAGAAGTTCTTCCAAGGATTCTTTCAGAAATTCCTCTAGCATTTCCTCTAGTGATTCCTCCCAGAATTCATCCAGGAGTTTCTCCAGGTATACTTTGAGGAATTCATCCAGGGATTTCTCCGGGAATTCCTTTAGGGTTTCTTCAGAAATTCATCCATGCATTCCTGTAGGCTTTCTACCAGAGATTCATCCAGGAATTACTTCATAGATTTTTCCGGCAATGCTTCCAGTGAATTCTTTCAACGATTGCTCCAGGAATTCATGGAGAACGACTGACCTATCTTATTTCATGGTGACCCTTCCAAGTAAGCAAGAAGTTACAGCTGCATTGGCGATTAAAAATTGAGGTTATGTCGTGTAATTTTGAAAGTTTGAAAGGGAAATACCAGTTCCCCATTGATTTTTTCTACCCGGTTTTCACCAAAAAGATTAAGGACTGTTCAATTTATAAAACGGACAACTTGCTTGTGCGATATCTTTTTAATTTTTCAATAAAATCATTATCAGTTTTTTGCATAACTTTCTATAGCTATTCTCAAATGTAGGAAAAATATAACATTAAGCAAAATGTTCTTTATTGTGTAACTGAAGCGGTTTTCGTAAAACATCAATAAAAACCCATTTCTCAAAATTCGACATAACTTTTCACATACTTAATATGCATATTTTCATGAAGTTTTCAATGTATTGGAATCTTAAACTATTCTACTAAAGGTAAAGCTTAATAGTTGGTCAGTAATAATGCACCAAGCAGTCTCCGGCTTGATATGGTGAGTTGCCTTATTTTCATAGAAATCATGAAAAAATGTTCATTTAAGTCCTGTGCTGCAATAACATCACGGATTCGGCTAAAAATTTGTCCAGAGTAGTAGAATATAGCTCTCTGAATGATACAGAAGAAAAATTTACTTGTAATTGCATTTTTCATCAAAAATTTATTCCATAAAGATGGCCATATTAAAAAATGTCACACTTTTTGCTCCATTGATGCAGATTTTCGACTCTAGCGAATCTTGTTATTTTTTTTTTCAGCAATGTTGGTCCTATGTTATTGTACACCTTATTTAATAATAATCGGATGCAAAGTTTTCATTTCCAACCTTATCGTTATGCAAAATTTGCATTAGGTTGCATTGTTATTTGTAAGAACCTTCAAAAAACGAAACCGTTTTGATTACTGTGTCTGCAATAGCGCACAGTAACCAAACCAGCAATGTTATTAAGAAGCAGTTTTCTGCATTTAAAACCACATTATTCCCACTTTCGACTGGATGCATAAAAAAAATAGATTACTTAATATTTTCATGCACTTTTTGCTTTACAATTGAATTTCATTGAAAAAATCGAATCTTACTTGAGACTTTAATATCTCAACACTTAATTTCCCGATTGAGTTTAAATTTTGCCAGAATGTTTATTACTCATGCTGCTGCCGCATGGCACATACTTTTCTGGTATTATAAACGATATACCATATGTGAACAGCAATTTTATATATATTTTCAATTTTCAGCAATCGAAAAATTCACCTTATTCAACACCTGGCCGATTTTCTATAAAATAAAACTATTTTTATTCGATTCAAAAATGATCATTGTAATGACAGATGATGTACTGAACAACGAAGTAAGGGTGGTTAAATTTGAACTACTCGTCTTCTTTTTATAGCCTTATAAAGTTGTCCGTTTTATAAATTGAACAGTCCTTATCTGAAACGACTCAAATATGCGACTGAATTGCGATTATACCAGGATAATTTTAATTTGATTCTATAATTGCTCATTTCCACTTTAAATCTGCCTTCATTGGGTCCTTTAAAGGAATCCATGGAATAATTTCCCTAAATCGAAACTTTAAAATTAATTAAATTAAAATTAATTTATGTGGAGCGAACCTGGTGTGGTGGTATGAACACAAGACTATCACGCCGAGGATCTGGGATCGAATCCCATTCCCGACATACTCACATAATGTGGTTATGCGTGGTCCCGAGATGAACTAGCCTAGGGTTTAAAATCTCGTTAATACAGACAAACAACAAATGTGGAGCCTCGTAGCCGTGCGGTTAGGGTCATCAAGCTTCTAATCGCACCATGCTGTGGGGTGAGGGTTCGATTCCCGCTCCGGGAATTTTCTTGAGAATAGTTTCTTCTCCGTATCCACTGGTACATGCTCCGTGTGTCCCTTGTCTAGTGTTAATTTTCATTCAGTCTGTGCAGCCTTTGGCTGAAGACGGTGTCCGCGTCTTTATAAAATTAATTTAAAGTTTGTATGTACCTAAATGTTTTTTTTTCTTCGGAAGCCTTAAGGTGAGTATATCACCTTGGAATAGTGCGTTACGGCGCAAGGACTACCACATAAAAATTTGATCATGCTATTTTCCTAACAAATGTAGTCAGGCTCCTGTAGGAACAATCCAGAATCAAGATTTGATGTAGTGATTTTTTTTCGGTGTGTCTGTTGGTGTGTTTAGTGTTTGCTGATAATGAACATATTCTTTCGGGAGGATTCAGGTAGGTTTATTATATAATACAGGAACTATGGTAAGGTGTATAACCATTGCAAGCGTATCACGAATAGCTTATTCAATGAAATATGTTGATACAGTTTTCCTTTCCAGATTTTCGGCCACCCAGTTCTGCAGCGGTCAATATGATCAGATGAATTATGCAGGCAGCTGTTTCAACACAACCAAATAATATTTTGTGCGCCTCAACGTTCACCAAACGTATCCTTTGGAGTCTACCTTCCCACTAACAATACCCAAATTCCCGAGACACCTTGGCCTGAGCGATCGTAAGGCTATAAGCATATATGTACATCTTTCATAGGTGTCCAAAACTAACCATTGTATTGATGAGAAGTTGTTATTAACTATTCGAATTTCTTTTGTTGTCCAATAGATTGTGTAAAATGCTACAAATTTGATCAAGCACGCCGTAAAATTCGTCACCCATGATTTGGCGCCTACATCAGTGGTCTAACGACTCTTCGCGTTCTCGGCACTAGTTCCAATATGTCGCTTAAAGAGTTGCCACATATGATGTTAGGTAAGCTGAGGTCAGTTAACTGACTGATGGGGCACGGGAGCTACTACTGCTATGATCAAAATGTATGCATTACTAAGACATTCTAGACGGACCTAGAGACGGACAATCGAAAGTAAAACGAGTATTTAAGAATATGACTTCAATCTATCAATATCTATCAATCGCAATACATATAACTGTGGTATGTAATCTAGAACATTAGAACACGTTTGTTTTTTGCAAATATGAGTATCCATCTTGGTATCAAATGGTTATGTACATCAAAGAACGTAAGAAAACGTCTGAATCTAATGTTTTTTCATCAACATACATCAGAAATACGTTTGAATCTAATCTATTTGCACATCATAAAACATTTAAAAACATTTTAAATTAATGTCTGAATTTACGTCAACATACATCAGGAAACGTACACTATGGCGAAATAGGGTGCAAGGAGGCCGAAAAGTTAAGGAAAATGATTTATTTCTACCATAATTTGAGCAAATTGTGAAGTTTGAATGATTGCAATCATCATTTGTGATCGTGATCTGTTGTTCACGATTTTTTTCTTGTTGATTTGTATCTTTAAAGGGTGAAAATCAACTATGGCGAATTTGAGGTACTATAGCCATAACTGGTACACTGAGCCTATAAATAATAAGAACGCCAAGAAATAAAGCAATGAGTGAAATCGCGAGTCAACTCATGCATGATTTTTTCGGCGGTGAGTTTGGCGAGTCAAGAATCGTGCGTGAAACAACTCAACCATGAGATTTGAGAATTTGAGTTTTTACCAACACTGATGTAGACACGTGTCGATATTCTTGGAATAAAGAAACTGTAAGAAATACTCACCTCTGGTGTTTATGTTTGTATTTCCCCATACGGTTTGAAGTGCATTCGCGTCGCACCCTATGACGAAGAGGATGTTATGTTGGTGGTTGTAGGCGCAGCTTTTTCTGGAAAGGGGAATTTCGTCAACGTCGCGTTGCGTTGCGGAAGGTATCTTCATCTGACCGCTACCTGCTTGGAAAGATAGAAAATAGATGAAGTAACGTTAGTATTTTAGTGATACTTCCACGACGGCAATACAGAATGTTGAACGGATATAGATAAGAAAATCAGCCCTGCCGGTTTGCAGCTGCTAGTGCTTTTCAAACTCAGCATACTGTTCAGCTTAAAATATATACATACGAAAAAAAATACTAAAATATATCAAAATAAATATTCGATCCTCAAATGATCCCCATTTCGGGTACTTTGAATGTTTGTATTAAACCCTTGAATCGAAGGGAAGGAAATATAGTTAGGACACAAAAACTTCAACGGCTCGTAGCATACTTTCAGATTTCATATATTCATCCCCTAAAACTCAACAATCTTGTTGCAAGAATTCTCATTTAGAGACTAGTTAGTACCACAATCGTCCTGCCCTCCTCCGCCCTCCGACGATGGTCACCTCCGTTTGGCGTTCCGCTTGAGCTTGATCCCACTGCTGTTGCCGTTGTTGTTACCCGTCGTCGTCGTCGTCGTCGTCCCAGCGGCCAGTTTGTTGATTTCTTGGCGCGTGGCCTTCTGTATGCTGGCCACCTGATGCCGAACCATTTTGTTCTTGTAGTCCAACGCGAGTTCGCCATTCGGCGCCATAGATTCATCGTCGAAGATGTCTTTCACGTTTACCAACCGCTTGGTAAAGAACATTTGCGGCGTGATCCGGTCCTTGACTTTGTTCCCGAACAGACTGATTAGGCCCCACTCCGTGGCGGTTCCTTCGGTGGCAATGGGTTTTTCGTGGGTGTCAAGCAGCCAGAGGGCATTCCGCACTTGAATCCGGAACAGTTCCGTCTCCTCCAGGTTGACGTTTTTGCTCACGTTCAGGGTCGTCTCCAGCGGGTTTACGATGTACATGGGGCTGTGGTCCGGTTTCAAGATTGATGATCCAACGTTCAAACTAATAGCCCGCTGGTTGAAGTCAAAGTGAGAATAGAATTCGAAGAACTGTAGGAGGAGCTCTTCTAAGGAGGATCGATTTGTACTTCGGAAATCGAGACGGGTGATGTCCCGAAGAAAGGAACAGTTGATTTGGCTATCAGTTATTCTCAGATCAGTCGGAGCGGCATTTTGGACCAATTTGTTGATGGGAGGAAGAATGGGTTCCTTCAGCTGTTGAAGGAAATACATGACCAACATGGTCAGGGAGAAGTTGGTTATCCAATAACCGGGAGCGTAATTCGTGAGGCCTACGGCTTGGGCCCACTTCCGAACACAAAAGGTCAACGGTTGGACCCGATCGTCTATCTGGCCAAACAAATACAACAGCTCCGACATGTAGACCCCGGTCATGTTGTTCATCGTGAGATCTATTTCCAGATCCAGATGCTCGTGGTGGTACTTGATGATCGGAACGCGGGCCTTCAATATCCGTCGAACGCTGTTCACCCCCGGAAGGAACAGTTGAAGCACATCTCCAATCGATTCCAGCTGCCGTTGGACTTGTGTCCGTTCATTTGGATTGGTTGCCTTTGTGTGGAACACTAGTCTAGAGTCTGGATTTTGTTTGGCGCCAGCCTCGGAATCAAGGTCCAGAATCAAATCCAAATCACAGCCCATCTTTCCGTAGCCATTCACCGATGATCCAAACGGATAGGCTAGCGCCTGCGGGAACATACCTAAAGACCAAAGATACGATCATTTTATTTATTTTGAAAACTATTCTTAATAATGACTCACCTTGCAGAGACGATTCAACCTGCCGCACCGCTAGGAACCTCAACCGCTTGCCCAGGTCATTCAAGCAGGTCGCTCCATGCAGTATCCTGATCTGATCCTCAATACTTTCAGCGGACATCAGCAGTTCTTTCAGCTCACCATCCCCTACGATCCTCGATCCCTCCACACTGTTCAGTTTGGCTTTCTTCTCATCCTTGCCCTTTGCTTCCTTGACGGCTAGCTTCGGTCTAGGGCCAGCCCTGAACCACAGAAAAATCGACCGTGCCCGAACTCCGGGTTTCTCTTCGTTGAAAACCGCCGATCGAATTGCGGCATCCGCTGCTTCCGGCTCGCTGAATTCCACCACGATGTAGTGGTAGTCCGTCTCGTCATCCCCACTGGCTCCCACCCGGTAGTGATGTGAACTGGCGATCGTCCCAAACTGAGCGCAGTATTTGGCCAGCTCCGGGAATGACCGCTCCGAGCTGACCTGAACCAGAATACTCCGACGGGCTTCGGCCCGCCTGCTGGCCAGCATCGACTCGAATGTGTGGGCATTTCCTGTAACGATGGGAATGTTAACATTTGTCCATGATAAACCCTAAAAACTATCAATACCACCACTAGTCATGGATCGATGGGGGGCAGTGATGGAACCACATTTCAGCGCTGTTGTGTGTTGATGAGGAAGAACGGCTTTCTTCAGCACACTGAACAGGCCGTTGAAGGCGGATAATTGCGGCGCTCGCCAACTCGATCGACAAACATGGTACATAGCTACGTGTTACATTGAAGTTGAATTTTCAGAAACACATGAATTTCTTGCAAATTTGAACGAAAAATTAAACTTTTGAAAGGGGAACAACTGCATGCGCGACGGACGAATGACGGCGAACCGATGATTACATGAATGCAAACGACTGGCTGTCAGAATGATAGTTTTTGACATGTTGTTTTGTTGTTATCTTCTATCGACGAGGGGTGCAACGATGAATGTTACAAGCGATGAAATCAATCCACCGACAGACATTGGGCTGGGTTTTTAGGGGTAATCCAGTCATAAATCGGAAATCTCCACCCAAAAATTAGTCGAACTCAAAATTTCATAATTTTTTGGTGCCCACCCGGATAAACAATTATCGCAATTATCATTCATACACGGTAAATATTATTAACATATGACTAGTTTTATTGTTCACAATAAAACACACAGTAAACATATTATTACTTTTTAGAAATCATGCCCATTAGTTCGTACAATAAGTGAAACATTAGCTTTATTAGTGACTTATTGATCCGATTGTTTTTCAATAGGTGAATCCGAATGGCCCCCCATTGTAGAGGCGCTGAGTGAGATAAGGAGAAAATCGTTTGTTTACATAAAACCCCGATTTAATCCACTTCTGGTGAACAGAACCCTTCTTACACTTATTAAAAATATTGTTGTATTATTCGTATTTAACAAATTTATTTTGTGTGACTGACCAAAAGTTCAAGAAAATATTGTGGATTTGGCATCTAGTGCGGTGATTCCCAAAGTGGGCGAAATCGCCCCCTAGGGGGCGAAAATGAGGTCGAAAAGGGCGAAAATTTTAAAAACCAGAATTGAGGGGCTAAAATACTAAAAAGGGGGGCGATTTTTTTTATAATTGAGGAATATCAAAAGTATTGAAATGTATTGCATGGAATGTCAATTGAATCATTAAAACTCCCTAACATTTCAAGATTTTTTGTTTCTAGGATTTTAGAAAAATGTCTGTTACGAAATCGATTGAATGAACACAATTTTTGATGGTCATGTGGACTTTTTGGTAAAATTCTAAATAACAGACGATTGCTACACGAATTTCCGAAACAGTTTCTAGTGATTCTGGAGATCTAATCAATAAGAAACTTCTATGGACAAAATTCCTGATTGATACAGTCAGGTCTTATTTTACGCGGTTTTCATTTAGGCGGCCGCGTAAATGAAAACTCAAAAAAAAAATATCGTCTTATTTTTGCATGATTCGTCGAGAAATGGTGAGACTTTTTTTACGCGGTTTTTTTTGAATTTTGAACTGAGTTTTTGTTTACCCCCGCGTAAAAAAACCTGACTGTATCTGTAAAAATTATGAAAGGAACAGGGTTTATTTTTACTTGATAAAAGTTTTTTTTTAATTTAGGGTGACCAAGGGTATTATCGGCTGGTTTGTTCTCTTCGTCATGGGGAGTTTTTGTGGGCCGAATTGCCTGAAATTTGGGCATATAACTGAGTTTGGTTGGGAAGGATTTGAGGCCAATTCTGAGTTCAGTACGTTTCAAATAACCTTCCATGACGAAAAGAACGAAACTGCCGAAAATACGTAAGTATCCCACGCAGTGCTGAAAAATTCATTTCATCATATCTAAATTCAACCACCAACAGCTCATTTTAGAAGCTGAACCTGAGAATATGGTATATGAAAAACTTGTGCGGCTAGATCAATTCTGTTAGAAAGTCACGGAAAAACTGATATTTTTCGAATATTTAAGGTAAATGTCACGGACTACCTACGAAAAATGCCAAATGATATTCACCGTGAATATCATTGGGTTTTTTCGAAGGTAGTCCGTGACATTTACCTTAAATATTCGAAAAATAGCAGTTTTTCCGTGACTTTCTTGCAGAACTGGTCTAGCTGCACAAGTTTTTCATATACCATATTCTCAGGTTCAGTTTCTAAAATGAGTTGTAGGTGATTGAATTTAGATATGACGAAATGAATTTTTCAACACTGATCCCACGGTTTGTTTTTCATAAAAATTTGAACCAAATACATGAAGTTTAAGATCAATCTTAGAACACTTTTCGGATGAAAGTTGTCGCACATCGTTTAGAAATATTTCAGAGAAAGAGACGAACCAGCCAAGGGCTGAAAGTCTCTTTAATAAAGACAAATCAATCAATCAATATTTCAGAGAAACTACCCGAAGGAATTCCTAACGTACTTATTGCTAGAAGCCATGTTGAATTTTTTTTTCTCGAATTGAGTATTGAATTCCTTCAAAGCCATGTAATGCATGTCTGCTTATTTGACATTAAAAAGTTTTCCAATTTATAGGAAGCTTGCCAATTCATTTCATTTTAAATTACTGAGCAATGTTAACTACATTCAAAGATACACCAATACATTCCTGAGTTGTAATTTGTACATAAAAGATATTTTTATAATTGAGGGGCACAGAATCAAAGGGGTGTAAATGGCCATTTTATCGATTTTGATATGAGCATATCTTAAAATTCTTCAGATTTCACGCTTTCAGGAACTTTTCTAAGATTGTTTCTATGATGCTTGGAAAAATTACAATAAATCAGAGAAAATTGGGTTGACAATCACGAAATGCGACGCGAGATAAGACACGAAACTTATGGTTCTTACAATCGTCAAAATTTTCAATTTTTTTTTCATTTTGACGATTGTAAGAACCATTAGTGTCGTCCCGAATAAAACGGTATGATACATTAATTGTACAGCGTATGCTTTAGTAATTATTTGTGCTATCATAAAGTGGATTATAAATCAATGATAAGACCAATCGTTTTGGTGATAGCATTTATCATTCCGGGAGTTTTGATGATAGGCTGAATGGGTTGTTAAGTATCGTTACCATTCAAAAATGCCCGATTTCTCAAACAAAAATTTTGCAGAATCAAACATGTTATAATCACTGTATCATCTATTTTATGATACGACGAATAATAAAAACAAAACGGAAATATTTCACCAAATCTACTTTACCGACAGGAAAAAAGCACACCCCTGCGGGCACTTGTCGGACACTGTCAAGTTTGGCGACGATTATGTGAATCGTTGTTTACTTCGACGGCGTTTTTTATTTGAAGGATCGGGAATCGAACCTGATCAATCGGTCTTGATAGTTTATCGTGTGGTGTTAACGCACGACACCAAACAGAATCTGTGCTCGCGGTTGACCGAAATGCAGTAATGTTCTGAAGGCGCGAAGGGCGAAAAATTCTAGGTAGGAAAATTCTTTGATCCATCGATTTAGTAACTTGACCTCAGAGAAAACCCATGCCGGAGCCGATACTCACAGTGAAGTGACGACGGATGGACGGAGGATGTGCACGGGAGTACATCTACCACCTGCGGCATGTAATGTTTCCCATGTTCTTCACAAAATCGTGGTAGCGTGATAGTGTTGGCTCGAGTGTTGGTGATTGGGAATCAGTCACCAGGAATATATTTTTTTCAAGCACTGACGGGCTTGCTGACGAGTTAGACCACGGATTTCACTAGGATTACAAGGTATGCTTGTTATAATTCACCATATTTGCGTTTCGGTTATGACTGTACGGTCTAAGTGCAGTCAAAAAGCGTTAACTATTGATTGCGATCAGCGAACTCATGAAAACCCAATTATTGAAAATTATTCATGAATCATATAAGGAATCGTTATCATTGATACTACGATTATTGAAAAGTATTGAATGATCTAATTTCTAAGACTTGAATCATTCAATCATGAATATATTATTATATCTATCGTAATTATTCCACAAATGAATATCTTATAATATGCACGATACCATGAACCATAAATTTCTATTCGGGGTGTCTTATCTCGCGTCGCATTTCGTGATTGTCGTGTTTTTTCTTACGTTAGCAACTAAGTACACAAATTGAAAGTAAAATTGGGTTGATTTTTAAACTCCATACATTTTTATGAGATAAAAAATTGATCAAAAACTTTAAACCTCATTTACTTGAAAGTGTGTTTTTGTCACTTACATCCCTTTGCGTCTAACCCCCTCAATTGTTTTTTTTTTTTTTCAATTTCTCACCAGTTTTATTTGAGTACTTGTGAGCAAACATCTCGTAATTGGAGGAATAAGTGCACCGAAGACGTCGAGACGATCCGAGGCAAAGGTGCACTTTTATCACACTTTTTAGGCGTACCAAAAAAAGTGTGATAGTCCAATTTGAGATGTAGTCTGCAATATAACTTTTTTCACAGACGTTGGATCACTTTGCGGTCTTCGACAAAGTTGTTTGGCATATAGTCACCTACAATAATACTAAAGGGTTTGATTATTGAACGCTTACAGCGCCACCTAGCGGCAAAATTCGAAAACTTAAAATTTCTGCATACATTTGGCCAAGTTTTCCCATACAAACTTCAAGCGTTTTGAGCGCCCCCTTAGGCTCAACCGATTTTGCTCAAATTTTGAACGTAGCTTCTGGGAGTTCAAAACAACTGATTGAGGAGGTAAGACTTGGTATTTTTCGATTTTTAAGGGCGAAAGTAACATGAGCGAGTTTTCTTCATCGACTCTCTCTTCTACAAATTAAAGTCACAAGAAAGAACTTTTCATTTGAAAGCAATTTTACTTGCATACTATGCTATTCCAATTGTAAATAATGATTTACGGCGCGAAATATGCATCCAAATTTCAATCGTTGAAATTAATTTGTGTGAAAGATTTGGATTAAAGTAAATAAGTGGCAGCACAGACGAATTGATACAGACGTAAGAGTGCGGTACAAACCATCAAAAAATTTCGGTACCATTTTTCTTATTCAGAAATTCACCGAGGGGACTTGTGATTACCATTTTAAGGTCGTTTTTACGCATTCGTTCACCCCTCTCACAAGATTTTTTGACATTCTGCCTCTCATGCTTCATCCACTTGTTTTGTTTTGGTCCGGTTGAACTTGTTCGAAACCAAAACAAAAACAATGATTTTCGTGAAGTCGTGGTTTTTTTTTAAAGAAAGATCTCGAATTTTATTCGAGATTCCTCAATTAGTGTAAAACTCGCTTTGATTGACTGCGAATTTGTTGAGCAATTCCGAAGGATCAGCATGCTAAAGGTAGGTCCATAAGTTCTTTTACATCGGATGGGAAATACTGAAATATTTGCACTAGGTAGATGAAACGTCTTGTGATTGCACCGCCGGCGAGCCGCCGGTGAGGATTTTCGTAACCTAATTGCCGATTGCAGCAGGTCAGCAGGCAACCGTTCACTGGATCTGAGCCAAGAACGTCGTCGTCCGTCGTCTGCGTCTCCCGTGTTTCCTTTGCCGGTTCGCCACCTTGGCCGTGAGTCGTGTCAGAAAAAAAATCAATGTTTACGCCAAAGGCGATAAGAAACACTGTCCCAAGTGAAAAAGAGTGGAGCGGTAATAAATTTGTCGACGCAATAATTGGTCAGCCTATCCGATAGTGCAAGTGCGGGTTTTGTCCGATTACCAACGAAGAACTAAATCCCCTTGAGACGGGATGCGCGAAATGCGCTAGAGTGTGAAGCAGCATTAGTGTGTGGAGCCAAATCTGTGGGCCGTCATTGACAATCCATGGGACCGCAAGTTCATCTTACTGCTAGGACTGGGCAAGCTGCGGGCTCTGTGGCCACACCTCCGGAAGTTCCAGTGTCTTACGGACATACTGTAAAAGCCATCATGCCGGTGTTCACTGTGATCCTGTCGCGGGTTATCATTTGGGAAAAGTATTCAAGGCCATCTACCTGACCTTGATTTCGACCATCTCGTCGACGTTGGGAAGCGACCATGACGGAATTGTTATTCGATGTAATAAAAATCACCGCGATTCTGTACACTATGGGTAGAACATCTTTTCGAAGAAGATGCTGCAGAAAACGAGTGCACACCATCTGCGATTTTTGCACATCTTGTGTCAGCTGGCACTGTTGATGTTCGGTGAAGATTATTACCAAGTGCCCGTACTGCGGTAGCCGTTCGGCCAAAGACGCTGGAAGTGACGATGGGGGCCATCGAGGGAAACCGGGAGCAGTCGCTGATAAAGGAGCTAAATCCGATCGAGGTGCTGGATTTATTTCTTTGCTGACCTCGCCGGAGTTCAATCCGGTGGACGCGATTGTTTGCTCCAAGTAAGTATAAAGAAGTGCGGTGATACCTTAGGTGGGAGTGCCCGTTTGGGTGACTGAGATTACCGTCGTGCGGGGTGTTATTGGGCCAAAGTGAGGTGACATTGGGCATATTTCGCTTAATTAGAATATGACGGGAATGCATATTGTGTACTAAACTACTAGAATACATAATTTTAAATTTGCATTCACCGTTGGATTCTCTGACTTATATTGAATCCGTGCGATCAATGGACCAATGTTACCCTCTAGGCCCAATATCACCCCTAGCGACGGTACCACATTTTCGAAACGAGTGAATACGGCCAACAGCAATGTGGGGTCGATCAACTTTCCCTTACTTTAACTTAAGCTATTAGTACACAGGGTCAAATATTTGTCCAAAAAGAAACCAATGCTCAAACATCTTGTTTGACTCGATCGAATTTTCATTAGTGTCAAACTGATGTTGTTTCTTGAGTTCTTTCCTTGTCAAATATTTGACCCTGTGTACATACTTCAGGCCTTAGCAACAATAAGTATACATACACATTTTCATTTCAGAAAATTCGTCAGTTGGTTAAACATGGAACCGCGAAGCTTCTCGATGCAAACTACGCACAGCAGAAGGGAAGTGCTTTGGAGAAGTATCGGGCCTACGGTAATCGACACGAAGTTACTCAGGATCTGAAATGCGGAGATATCGTGAAACACCACTCAGAATAATGTGTCGCGTGGGCCAGGTGCAATCGTTCCGCAGCGTGCGTTCAACGAGTGCACCTGTTGTAAAAGGCTGGTTTCGACGGGTATGAATTGAACTTTGACGGAAGAAACCAGCACTGAAGCTTTGGTGGTAATGGTGGTAAGTATCCTTTCTAGTAGAATGAAATCAGGAGCACCATGCTGAACAAATAGAACTTCGAATAGAATAGTTTTCATACATCTTTTTTTAAACGGATTGGTGCAGAAATTTCACATTTTATTCAAATAAGAGTTTCGTAATAGCTGTAGCTTTTTAAAGTGCATCAAATGCTCTCAAATTTTCACTGTGAGTTGTGTATCAGTGGTTCAAATTTGGAAAAGAAAGATCATAGAAAAAAGTAAATTTATATTATGTTTTGAGTTCAAAACCAATAGCGACATTTTATTCTTTTTTTCCGCTGCTTTGCCTTGCGTTAATCACAATGTCGGAAGTGGGGCGCTGTGTTCTGAATATTGAGCATTTCTGAGTGTTGGCTCATTGCCAACATGCATAAAACGTAGGATTCGAGCCAGCAGAATCAGCCCTATGCCGAACTCTGCCAGCTACGCGCACTTGACAATAGTCGGCTCACTGCCGACGACGATGACTACGACGAGGATGCGATGCCGCTTGGCTCATTGCCAACGGCGATGACGATGATTCCGTGCCGGCAGAATCGGCCCTGTGCCGACCCCTGCTAGCCACTCACACACACACTTCACAGGACCCCTTACACACCCCCTGACCCCAGTACAATCCGAAATATCTCCGGAATGGTTCCACGGCCACTCCAGTCTAATAAACTAGCACCAATTTATGATCGATTGATGACGACGTCAAAAGATCGGATGAAATTTGAAGAAATTCCAGCATTTTGAAAATCAGTTGTCGGGGGTCGGATACGTGTAACATTGAAAAATATTGTAAATCTTACGTTACATGAATTAAGAGGAATAAATAAATAAATACGTGAAGGTTAACAGTTACGTTTGGGTTTCGGCTTGAGAGAAACGTAAAACTGTTTTCTCAAGCCTACTGGTCTGGAACGCAGCAAACTGGAAGATTGACCATAGCAATAAGAAGCGCTTCATTGCCGTGAATCGCATATCTGTCCCATTTGCATAGAAAATCCAGCAAACATGGAATGATATGCGATTCACGGCAGTTCAGTTCTGTGTGACCCGTTGATATTATGGCCGGGCAACTGGCTGTTTGCCGTAACCGGACACGATTTGTTTTTGAAAATATCGCGCCGCTGGAAGAAAGGTGTTTTTTCCGCGGCGGATATCATCCGAGGAGAACTCCAAGAATTCCTCCGGGGATTCCTCTAGGAATTCTTCCGGAGATTACTCCAGGAATTTCTTCGGATATTCATCCATGAAATCTTTCTATCTAGGATTCCTCCAGGGATTCTTCCCAGGATTCCTTCAGGAATTTCTTCAGGGGTTCCTCCAAAGATTTCTTCAAAAATTCTTCCAGGAATTTATTCCACAAATCTCTTGGAATTCCGCCAATAATTCTTCCAGGAGTTCCTTCGGAGATTATTATGGCAATTCCTTCGAAGATTCCTCCGGGAACTCCTTCGGAGATTCCTCCAAAAATTCCTTCGAAGATTCCTTCAGGAATTCCTCAGGGAATTCCTTCAGAAGTTCCTCCAAGAATTCCTCCAGGAGTTCCTCCGGTGATTCCTCCAGGAAATCCTCCGGGAATTCCTCCATTAATTTCTCCGGATATTTCTCCAGAGAATCCTTCAGGAATTTTTTCAAGGATTTCTCCAATAATTCTTTCAGGTATTTCTCCAAGAATTCTTCAAGGAATTCCTCCAGAAATTCTTCCAGCAGTTATTCCAGGAAATTTTCCACAAAATACTCCAGAAATTCGCCAAAAAAATCCTCCAGAAATTCTTCTAGGAATTCTTCCAAGAATTCCTCCAAGAATTCTTTCAAGATTCCTCCACGATTTTTTCCAATAATTCCTCCTGGAATTCTTCCAGGAATTCAGCTAGAAATTCTTCCAGGCATTCCTCCAAGAATTCCTCGGGGTTTCCTCCAGAAATTTCTTCCTAAATTTTTCCAGGAAAATTCCAGGAATTCCTATAGAAATTCATACAAGGATGCTTTCAGTAATTTCTCAAAGAGTCCCTCCAGGAATGCCTCCCAGAGTTCCTCCAAGATTTCCATCGAGGATTCCTCTAGGAATTATTCTGGGAATTCCTCCAAGGATTATTCCAAGAAACCTTCCTGGGATTCCTCTTGAAATTTCTTCACAATTTCTTCCAGAAATTCCTCCAGAAATTTCTTCTGGGAGTCTTCCTGGAATTCCTCCAGGAATTTCTCCGAGGATTCATCCAGAAATCCTCCGGGGGTTCCATTATGAATATGAATTCGATGATTCACCCGGGAATTCTTCCAGAAATTACCACAAAACATTTCTCCAGGAACTCTTCCGTGAATTCCTTCAGGACTCCTTTAGGGATTCTTCTAGGAATTTCTCTAAGGACTCCTCCAGGATTCCAGGATTCCTCTGAGAATTCCTCCGGGAATTCTTCCAGGCAATCCTCCAACAGTTCCTCCGAGGATTCGTCCGATGGTTTCGAGAGAAATTTCTCCAGAAGAGGATTCCTCCAGGAATTCCTTCGGGGATTCCTCCAGGAATTCCTTCGGGGATTCCTCCAGGAATTCCTTCGGGGATTCCTCCAGGAATCCCTTCGGAGATTCCTCCAGGAATTCCTTCGGGGATTCCTCCAGGAATCCCTTCGGAGATTCCTCCAGGAATTCCTTCGGGGATTCCTCCAGGAATTCCTTCGGGGATTCCTCCAGGAATTCCTTCGGGGATTCCTCCAGGAATTCCTTCGGGGATTCCTCCAGGAGTTCCTTCGGGGATTCCTCCAGGAATTCCTTCGGGGATTCCTCCAGGAATTCCTTCGGGGATTCCTCCAGGAATTCCTTCGGGGATTCCTCCAGGAATTCCTTCGGGGATTCCTCCAGGAATTCCTTCGGGGATTCCTCCAGGAATTCCTTCGGGGATTCCTCCAGGAATTCCTTCGGGGATTCCTCCAGGAATTCCTTCGGGGATTCCTCCAGGAATTCCTTCGGGCGTAGTGATGTACCGAATATTCGGCCAGCCGAATATTCGGGCCGAATATCAGCCTTTTTTCGATTTTGCCGAATATTCGTTTAGCCGAATATTAAATGTATTATTCGGCCGAATATGCCGAATAGGCCGAATAATGACTAAACATAGCAACAACACGCTGAATCAAGAATTCAATTAATTGTAAAGTGGATTTTCGGGGCATTTTATTTGAGAAAAGTTACCTTTTCTGTGATGTAAAAACGTTTCTGAAGATCATGGCTGTCAAATTGTACTTCCTTGTAAACGATCTTGCCATCCATAATAAATTTATGAGATTTTTAACAAGAAAATCGGCCGAATATCTGACCAACTATTCGGCCGAATATACGGCCGAATATTCGTTTCGCCGAATATTGAAATTTGAAATATTCGGTATTCGGCTGAAGGCCGAATAGTACTATTCGGTACATCACTACTTCGGGGATTCCTCCAGGAATTCCTTCGGGGATTCCTCCAGGAATTCCTTCGGGGATTCCTCCAGGAATTCCTTCGGGGATTCCTCCAGGAATTCCTTCGGGGATTCCTCCAGGAATTCCTTCGGGGATTCCTCCAGGAATTCCTTCGGGGATTCCTCCAGGAATTCCTTCGGGGATTCCTCCAGGAATCCCTTCGGGGATTCCTCCAGGAATCCCTTCGGAGATTCCTCCAGGAATTCCTTCGGGGATTCCTCCAGGAATTCCTTCGGGGATTCCTCCAGGAATTCCTTCGGGGATTCCTCCAGGAATTCCTTCGGCGATTCCTCCAGGAATTCCTTCGGCGATTCCTCCAGGAATTCCTTCGGCGATTCCTCCAGGAATTCCTTCGGGGATTCCTCCAGGAATTCCTTCGGGGATTCCTCCAGGAATTCCTTCGGGGATTCCTCCAGGAATTCCTTCGGGGATTCCTCCAGGAATTCCTTCGGGGATTCCTCCAGGAATTCCTTCGGCGATTCCTCCAGGAATTCCTTCGGCGATTCCTCCAGGAATTCCTTCGGCGATTCCTCCAGGAATTCCTTCGGCGATTCCTCCAGGAATTCCTTCGGCGATTCCTCCAGGAATTCCTTCGGGGATTCCTCCAGGAATTCCTTCGGGGATTCCTCCAGGAATTCCTTCGGGGATTCCTCCAGGAATTCCTTCGGGGATTCCTCCAGGAATTCCTTCGGGGATTCCTCCAGGAATTCCTTCGGGGATTCCTCCAGGAATTCCTTCGGGGATTCCTCCAGGAATTCCTTCGGGGATTCCTCCAGGAATTCCTTCGGGGATTCCTCCAGGAATTCCTTCGGGGATTCCTCCAGGAATTCCTTCGGGGATTCCTCCAGGAATTCCTTCGGGGATTCCTCCAGGAATTCCTTCGGGGATTCCTCCAGGAATTCCTTCGGGGATTCCTCCAGGAATTCCTTCGGGGATTCCTCCAGGAATTCCTTCGGGGATTCCTCCAGGAATTCCTTCGGGGATTCCTCCAGGAATTCCTTCGGGGATTCCTCCAGGAATTCCTTCGGGGATTCCTCCAGGAATTCCTTCGGGGATTCCTCCAGGAGTTCCTTCGGGGATTCCTCCAGGAATTCCTTCGGGGATTCCTCCAGGAATCCCTTCGGAGATTCCTCCAGGAATTCCTTCGGGGATTCCTCCAGGAATTCCTTCGGGGATTCCTCCAGGAATTCCTTCGGGGATTCCTCCAGGAATTCCTTCGGGGATTCCTCCAGGAATTCCTTCGGGGATTCCTCCAGGAATTCCTTCGGGGATTCCTCCAGGAATTCCTTCGGCGATTCCTCTAGGAATTCCTTCGGCGATTCCTCCAGGAATTCCTTCGGCGATTCCTCCAGGAATTCCTTCGGCGATTCCTCCAGGAATTCCTTCGGCGATTCCTCCAGGAATTCCTTCGGCGATTCCTCCAGGAATTCCTTCGGGGATTCCTCCAGGAATTCCTTCGGGGATTCCTCCAGGAATTCCTTCGGGGATTCCTCCAGGAATTCCTTCGGGGATTCCTCCAGGAATTCCTTCGGGGATTCCTCCAGGAATTCCTTCGGGGATTCCTCCAGGAATTCCTTCGGGGATTCCTCCAGGAATTCCTTCGGGGATTCCTCCAGGAATTCCTTCGGGGATTCCTCCAGAAATTCCTTCGGGGATTCTTCCAGGAATTCCTTCGGGGATTCCTCCAGGAATTCCTTCGGGGATTCCTGCAGGAATTCCTTCGGGTATTCCTGCAGGAATTTATTCGGGTATTCCTGCAGGAATTCCTTCGGGGATTCCTGCAGGAATTCCTTCTGGGATTCCTCCAGGAATTCCTTCGGGGATTCCTGCAGGAATTCCTTCGGGGATTCCTGCAGGAATTCCTTCGGGGATTCCTGCAGGAATTCCTTTGGGGATTCCTCCAGGAATTCTTTCGGGGATTCCTCCAGGAATTCCTTCGGGGATTCCTCCAGGAATTCCTTCGGGGATTCCCCCAGGAATTCCTTCGGGGATTCCTCCAGGAATTCGGGGTTTCTTCCAGGAACACTTTCGAGGGTTCCTCTAGGAATTCCTTCGGGTATTCCTCCAGAAAATCAGGTCATTCCTTAAGCAGTTCCTTCGGAGAGTCCTCCAGAAATCCCTTTGGTGATACCTCCAACAAATCCTTCAGAAATTCTATTATGCCTCTCAAGAAAAATCAGAATATGGCGATTATCTGCCTCTGGCTTCTGATATTAGCGCGACAGTCACTAATCATAACAGCGTCACCAGATTTAAAAGTGTTTAATTCCACTATATGGGGTTTGACAGCAAGAACACTCATTCCTCTGAGCTACTCTTACCGTTCGTCACAAATACATACAAAAACATCTGTCACTTCGCAAAACCCACGTGCTTTTGTTTTTGGCGGGATCACTTTTTCTTTTGTTTTGCCTTGCGACTGTCATGCGGCGGTATGCCTTGCGAGCGTACGACCGCCGCAGGACTCTAATAAAAGATAAGCGCGACAATATCGGGGCTCCTGGAGAAATCCCCGGAGGAATTCCTGAAGGAATCCACTAAGGAATTCCTGAAGGATTCCACTAAGGAATTCCTGTAGGAGTTCCTTAAAGAATCCCGGGAGAAATACCTGAAGGAAACCCTGGAGGAATTGCTTGAGGGATACCCGGAGGCATCCTCAGAGGAATACCTGGAGGAATTCTTGAAGGATTGCCCGGAGTAATCCCTTTAGGAACTTCTGGATGAATCCCCGTTGGAGTTCTTGGAGGAATCCCTGGGAGAAGCTCTGGAAGAACTCCTGGAAAAATTTCTACAGGAATTTCCGGAGAGTTTCTTGTAGGAATTCTTGAAGGAATCCTCGGCGAAATCCCCGAAAGTATTCCTGGAGCAACCCCCGAATGAATTCCTGGAGGAATTAATTGTGAAAATCCTGGAAGAATTTGGAACAAATTTCTGGAGTAACTCCGGAAAGAGTTCCTTGATGAAACTCTTGAAAAATAATCTGGAGAAATTACTGAAGATTTTCTGGAGACTCATGGAAAAGTTTATGGAGAAACTCCTGGAAGTATTCGTGGAGAAATTGCGTGGAGAAATCCTGGAGGAATTGATGGAAGAATACCAGGAGAAATTTCTGGAAGAATTCCTGAAATAGTTATTCCGTGATTTCCCGGAGTAATTCCTAGAGAAATCTCCGAAGGAATTCCTGGAGGAATCCCGGAAGGAATTTCTGGAGGAATCCCGAAAGGAATTCTTGAAGGAATCTCCGAAAGATTTCTTGGAAGCATCCTCGAAGGAATTCTTGGACCGAAGGAGTTTTTGGATGAATCCTCGGAGAAATTCCTGGAGGAATCCCCGGAGGAAATATTGTAAGAATCCCTGTAGTATTTCCTGGAAGGATACCTGGAAAAATTCCTGAAAGAATTTCTGGAAGAAATCCTGGGGGAATTCCTGGAGGAATCTCCGAAAAAATTCATGGAGCTATTCCCGGAGGAACCCCTGGAGAAATTTCTGGAGGAGTCCCCAAAGGAATTCCTGGAAGACTCCCAGAAGAAATTTCTGGAAGAATTTCTGGAAGAATTTCTGAACAAATTTCAAGAGGAATCCCAGGAGGATTTCTTGGAATAATCCTTGGAGAAATTCCCAGAATAATTCTTAGAGGAATTCTCGATGGAAATCCTGGAGGAACTCTGGGAGGAATTCCTGGAGGAACTCTTTGAGAAATTACTGGAAGCATCCCTGTATGAATTTCTGTAGGAATTCCCGAAGGAATTCCTGGAAAAAATTAGAAAGAAATTTCTGGAGGAGTTTCTGGAAGAATTTCTAGCTAAATTCCTGGAAGAATTCCAGGAAGAATTATTGGAAGAAATCGTGGAGGAATTTTGAAAGAATTCTTGGAAGAATTCCTAGAAGAATTTCTGGAGGATTTTTTTGACGAATTTCTGGAGTATTTTGTGAAAAAATTCCAGGAATAACTGCTGGAAGAACTTCTGGAGAAATTCCCGAGGAATCCCTGAAGGAATTCCTGAAGGAATCCCCGAAGGAATTCCTGGAGGAATCCCGAAGGAATATCTGAAGGAATCCCGTAAAGAATTCCTGGAAGGATCCACTAAGGAATTCCTGGAGGAATCTCCGAAGGTATCCCTGGAGGAATCCCCAAAGGAATTCCTGAAGGAATCCCCGAAAGAATTTCTGGAGGAATCCCCGAAGGAATTCCTGGAGAAACCCGAAGGTATTCCTGGAGGAATCAACGAAAGAGTTCCTGGAAGAATCCCCGAAATAATTCCTGAAGGAATCCCCGAAGGAATTCTTGAAAGAGTCCCCGAATGAGTTCCTGGAGGAATCTCGAAGGAATTCCAAGAGGAATCCCGTTAATAATTCCTGGAATTCCTGGAGGAATCTCTGAAAGAATTCATGAAGGAATCCCCGAAGGAATTCCTGGAGGAATCCCCGAAAGAATTCCTGGAGGAATCCCCGAAGGAATTCCTGGAAAAACCCGAAGGTAATCCTGGAGGAATCCTCGAAGGAATTCCTGGAGGAATCCCCGAAAGAGTTCCTGGAAGAATCCCCGAAAGAATTCCTGAAGGAATCTCCGAAGGAGTTTCTGGAGAGATCCCGAAGGAATTCCTGGAAGAATCCCGTAAAGAATTCCTGGAAGAATTCACGAAGAAATTCCTGGAGGTATTCCCGAAGAAATTCCTGGAGGAATCCCCGAAGGAATCCCTGGAGGAATCCCCGAAGGAGTTTCTGGAGGAATCCCCTCCTGGAGAAATTTCTAAAGAAAACTTTGAGGGAACTCCTAAAGGAATCCAGGAGAAATCCATAAAGCAATTTCTGGAGAAAGCCTTCCAAAAACTCCTGAGGAAGCTCCCCAAGGAATTTCAAGACAAATCTCTGAAAGAACTTCTGTAGAAAACCGTGAAGGAACTGCCCGAGAAATACTTTTAAAAATGTGTGGAGGAATGAACTCCAGTAGGAATCCCTGGAAGTACTCCTGGAAGAATGCCCGATGGAACTGCTGAAGAAAACTTAGAAGGAGCTCCTGGACAAATCCATGAAGAGCCTTCAGATGGAAGTAGGTTAGGTTAGACAGATCTGCAGTTCGAGGCTGGTTTATCTGTTCCTGAATCTCTTCTCTGGTTTCTGAAAACTCCTGGAGGATACCTTCAAATGTTCCTGGGGGAATACCTGAAGGAACTCCTGGAAAAACCTTCTTATTTAGAATATCCTGGAAAGATTTCTGCAGAAGTTGCAGAAGGAACACAAGGAAAAAATCTGCAAAAACTACTGCAGAAATTCTTGATGGAACTCCTGAGGAATCTTTAAAAGTACTAAAAAACTAAATATAATAGGTAATCCCTGGAATTCCCTGAAGGAGCTTCTATAGAAATTGCTAAAGAGCTTCTTCAAAAAAGTCCTACAAGTTCGGTATTTTAGATGTCATGGTTCAACATTCAAATTCCCGAACAGTGGAACCGAGATTGAGTATGTGAAGCAATTTCTTGAAGGAATTCCTGGAGGAATCCCTTTAAGAACTATTGGAGATGGAGAAATCTCTAAATGAGCTCCACGATGTCAGATGTCCGACTGAGTCACAAACGAAATTCCTGGAAGGATTTTTGGAGGAATGACAAATGAAATTCTACCAGTTAATTTACAGAGAAATTATTGCTTAATGTATTTACTACATCTTTTAAAATAATTTTAGCAGTTACCTAACTATTGTGGCTATCAAAGCTATAGATTGTGGATTTTTGTATTCCAATATGTGATAAAGAAACAAGCATAACAATTTTTTAAAATTTTCATTACTTTTTTATGGTTTCAGGATTTCGACGTATCCAAGGAATGGTGAAGGACACAAGGATTGAAGCAGCAAGGAGCAAATGCGGAGTTTTAAATTAAATACAGTTTAACCAACATCTATAATATGTCTTGAAAATCTATGTTTCCATAAAATGAAAATAAAAAAATAAATAATAACAAAATAAAAATATATCATATAACGCTAACTTCGCTTGGTTGAAACGGACTATAGAACAGTTCCGCGATATAAAATAAAACACTTGTAATCCAGATTTATCTAACCTTGCGATCTCAGAAGATTAGATCTAATAAGGTTTACCACGTCCTCCCGGGTAAAGAATGTACATCAAAGTCCTCTCGAGTTTTGTGGTGCAGCAAAACGCATCTGCTCTGTTAGGTCACTCTCCAAAAGGCTGGACGGGGACGATGGGTGAATCGTCCGCCATTGCTTTGTTGTTAGTAAGATGCAAATCTCAACTTCTACTTCGTATTATTTATTGACCAGAAATTTGCTCTCTAGTGGTGCACAATCGAATAAAGTTTCAGCTACGCCAGAGCAGTAGAAATTGATTTTTGCATCTTCAAAATCACGAGCCAAATTGTTAGAAAAAGAGGTAAGATAGCAAAAATTACACGTTCCGTTCGGCCTTGATGGATTCATTTCAGCAGTCGCACTAGAATTTGTCTTCCGAAAGATTCTTATAATTCTATCAAGGAAATTCTATCTGAAATTCTGGAAGAATTTTCTGAACTTTTTTGCAAGCAGAAAGACCCGAAGGAATCCTTTGAGCAGCTCGTGGAACAAACCCGAAAGAAGTCCTGAAGGATACCGAAAGGATTCATGGAAGTATATCAGACCAAATATCGGAAGAAATTTAGGAGAAATCACAAAAGGGGACTCTTCTTTCTTCCTCTCGCTGCTCCGTATGAGCATTCATTTTTACAGCTTTCGGGCTGCGCACCTACCTACTTGTAAAAATCTATTTTCAATACCACCATTGCTAATTCCGTTTTCCCGCTGTACTTCTTCAGGCTCTCGTTTACCACGGTCAGCAGCTCGTGGACACGTCCGTATGAAGAATGAGTATGTTTGTCTAGAAATTACGATTTTGCTTAAAACTTTTCCAAGTTCGAGATATTCGGTAAGATATTCATCTGTTTTATCATAATTTATCATTAAAAAGGTTCACCAAGTCCTCTCAGGTGAATTAAAACACATCTACTAGGTCACTTCTCCTTAATCGATTTATTCCAGAAATCGTATTTGAATTTTACTTTAAAACTATCTTTTAAAATTCCACTACGTATTGAAGAGTGCCTTCTGAATATCTGAAAGAATTTTCCAAATTTTTGAGGAATCCCACAGTGACTTATACATGAAGCTTCGCAACAATTTTTTGAATGATTCCTGAAGGAACCCAGAAAGGAGTCCCAGCACAAATTTCAGGCATCCCTGGCGGGACTCTTGCTAGAATCACCAGGAGGAGTCTTGAAGAATTATCAAAGGAATTTTTCGTGAGATTCCCGGAGAAAAACGCGCTAGCTTTGATTGTGAGTTCTTAGATTTTGACCTACATCTTTATTATCAACAGAAAAAAAAACTTCTACCGATCGCGGGGAACTCGTAGGTCAATCTAGTTATTTTGAGGTAACAACAAAAGTATCAGTTGGACTCATTCACATACAGCAGCACGACTTCCACTTCGCACGAGTAGCCTTTTGAATTCTGGGAACCCTCGGATTTGGATACATTGTAGAGAGTTGTTGGGTGGAGGCAGCAAAATGTCGACCCTAACCGGCATGATGTTGTTTGCCTGTCGATAATTTGCACTACTATCCTGTGATACTTACTCCGGGTGAGGTTTTTTTGCTATCATTGATTGATGTACTTGCTTACGGAAGGGCTGTTTCTGATCCGTCCAGAGATGCCCCTTCTTCATTTCGTATCGTTTGGGCTAACGCTGGCGAAAACTTCCTAAGCCGCGGATTGTTGTGATGAATAGACTTGATCATCGAGCGGTTGCTGGGAGGGATCTCCAGTGGGTAGTTGATAAAGCGCTCCGGAGGTAGTAGACGACGATGAAGGTATCCAAAAACGAATACTTTCTTTCCGTCCGCTGTTCCGCTTGGGGCCTAATTTTGACGGTTTGTACACCAACCTGTAATAAATTGATCCTTAAATCATTCGTTTGTCTTCCGTCACACTTTTTCTGGAACTCTTTCATCACGGTCAGCAGCTCGTCTATATCAGTGCCTAGGATCAATAATTGTATACTTACGATTGCTCCAACGACCACAATGGCCGGACCATTATACGATCCGGGTCCAGTACATATAGCACCGCGATAGGAGGAATTGCCTTGAGAAGCGACGGCGACGATTGTGCATCAAAGCTCAGACAAAATAACAAGAATATCTGAGCACAAATTTTCACCTCAAACCAAATTTACTTTTTTTTTTGTATCGTTTCTACACTCCATCACTAAACGAACTCGGAAGAACCCCGAAATCGCGGGAAGTAATGACCAATAAACCTGGAATAAACTAAATCCCCCGCCACCGCCGAAGAAGCACATTAATAAAAATATTTGTAAACAAAATTATTTGTTGACGCAAGTCGTTTGACAGTTAGCTTGATCAAGGGGTCCACCAAAGCGGCTTAATTACACCAACAACGAGGGGCTTGCCAAAGTGTGAAAACAAAAGTGGTACCGAAAAAAATGATTACTGCTCCGTCTGTATCTTCGTCGGTGGTGGCAGCACTGGATTTTCATCTTCGACAAAATCAAACAAAAAAATAACAAGGCAGTCGAATTTCTGTTGTCACTTCCTATCCTAGGTAAACACTAGTAATCCTACATTATAGAGATGTGCGGATGCGGCCATTGTGAGCCAAACGAGCAGAGAGAACTGTCAAAATTTGAGCCAAATGAACATGTTTATCGTTTTTAGGAAGGCGTTGTTTGAACGGTATTGCAATCGACAATAAACATAATACAAATATTTATTTTTATTATCGAGAATTTGATGACATATGCAGGGTCGTGCAATTTCGAAAGGAAAACATGACGTACGACGACTGTAGCAAATCGTTTCCCGTGCGAACGGACTGCTGTGATGCTTCATCTCTCACCCAGCAACACACTCGTTCGTTGCTGCTACAGAAACAAGTGTGTATGAAACATGGGATGATACACTTGGATTTTCGTTTCATTTATGAGTCATTGAAATACTTCAACATGCTAAAAACACTATTTAAACCACATTTTTAAATAGTGGTGCACGCCAATAGAATGAAAATTATGTTTTATGAAAGAGGATAACAAATTCGACCACTTAAATCCAATTAACCGGCGCCCGTGACCATTGAGAGACTAGCGCGCACCAGTGAGACACTAATGCTCTGACGGGTGAAACACAAGCAGTGCGACCGGGTGGGAGACTACCGAGTGCTACGATGAGTGGAAAAGTTTTTTTTAACGACCGAGTCATTAGAAAAATGTATGAAACACTTGAAGTGACTCATTCAAATGTTGCATGAAAGTGTATCATTGAAACGAAATTGTACGCCCCTGGACATATGTAAATTTAGTAAGAAGATAATATTTAATTAATTCTGCTTTCAAAAGCTTATGCTCATGAAGAAACTTTTGTCGCTGCTCTTCTTGAAAATACATTCATTGCTGCTGCTTGATTCACTTCTGCCGATTTGATTCGCGCTATTCTTTGCAATGCATTTCAGATTTCTTCGATTGCGCTGTTATCTTTTTTCAAAATTTGGGAAAAAAACTTCGAATATAATTAGCAAACGTAAACAAAACAACTTGCACCACAACAAAGTCACGCAAAAAGTTTGAACATCTAGCTTTGTGGAAAGTGTTGGAAGCTGTTGTAAACAAAACAAACAGCGTTGCCGAATCGACATGTGTAACTTCCGCTCATCTCTATGTATATAGGATTTCTAGTAAACACCACCATTCATCTCACATGAGCAACTCACTTGACTTTAACGAAAGTTGAACATAACTTTTTCATTCAAGTCAAACGAAATCGTCTCACTTGCCCCGTCTAAACCCGCGATTCATGTGAGCTGAATTCAAGTCATCTGTCAGTGAGATAAATTCAATTCAGTTTGCTTACGCTCCGTACGAGTTGAACAATGTAAACACTTGCTTCAACTGAGATACATTCAAGAGCATTCAAGTGAACACTCAAGTCATTTGCTCGGTCTAAACACATCATTCCATTGGATTGAACATCTTTGAGAAGTTAGCAAGTGGAATGCTCGTTTCAATGTATTTGAACAATGTAAACCAGGCATAAGGATGCTTTGAATCAGTGGCAGATCTATTCAAGTCAAACGCCAGACATTCATACATTTCTAGATTGAGTTTAAATAAGGGCGAAAGTAACATGAGCGAGTTTTCTTCATCGACTCTCTCTTCTACAAATTAAAGTCACAAGATGCAAATTCAATCGAACTCTCTTACATTTAAACGCTAGATTGCATCGCAACGTTGCGATTTATGACCAAAAAGTGCAACCAAACTTGCATCTTGTCACTTTAATTTGAAGAAGAGAGAGTCGATGAACTCGCTCATGTTACTTTCGCCCTTATTTAAACTCAATCTAGAAATGTATGAATGTCTGGCGTTTGACTTGAATAGATCTGCCACTGATTCAAAGCATCCTTATGCCTGGTGTACATTGTTCAAATACATTGAAACGAGCATTCCACTTGCTAACTTCTCAAAGATGTTCAATCCAATGGAATGATGTGTTTAGACTGAGCAAATGACTTGAGTGTTCACTTGAATGCTCTTGAATGTATCTCAGTTGAAGCAAGTGTTTACATTATTCAACTCGTACGGAGCGTAAGCAAACTGAATTGAATTTATCTCACTGACAGATGACTTGAATTCAGCTCACATGAATCGCGGGTTTAGACGGGGCAAGTGAGACGATTTCGTTTGACTTGAATGAAAAAGTTATGTTCAACTTTCGTTAAAGTCAAGTGAGTTGCTCATGTGAGATGAATGGTGGTGTTTACTAGAAATCCTATATACATAGAGATGAGCGGAAGTTACACATGTCGATTCGGCAACGCTGTTTGTTTTGTTTACAACAGCTTCCAACACTTTCCACAAAGCTAGATGTTCAAACTTTTTGCGTGACTTTGTTGTGGTGCAAGTTGTTTTGTTTACGTTTGCTAATTATATTCGAAGTTTTTTTCCCAAATTTTGAAAAAAGATAACAGCGCAATCGAAGAAATCTGAAATGCATTGCAAAGAATAGCGCGAATCAAATCGGCAGAAGTGAATCAAGCAGCAGCAATGAATGTATTTTCAAGAAGAGCAGCGACAAAAGTTTCTTCATGAGCATAAGCTTTTGAAAGCAGAATTAATTAAATATTATCTTCTTACTAAATTTACATATGTCATCAAATTCTCGATAATAAAAATAAAAATTTGTATTATGTTTATTGTCGATTGCAATACCGTTCAAACAACGCCTTCCTAAAAACGATAAACATGTTCATTTGGCTCAAATTTTGACAGTCCTCTCTGCTCGTTTGGCTCACAATGGCCGCATCCGCACATCTCTATAATGTAGGATTACTAGTGTTTACCTAGGATAGGAAGTGACAACAGAAATTCGACTGCCTTGTTATTTTTTTGTTTGATTTTGTCGAAGATGAAAATCCAGTGCTGCCACTTCCCGGATAAAAAATCACCATTCATTACATGGTAAATATTATTAACATATGACTGGTTTTATTGTTCACAATAAAATACATAGTATATATATTGTTACTTTTTACAATAGAAATCAAGCCCATATAGTTCGTACAATAAGTGAACATTAGCTTTATTAGTGACTTATTGAGTTGATTGTTTTTCAATAGTTCTTTATTGTGCATCCTAGCTTAATCACTCAGATGCTGCTGATCTGAGTCAGCCGCCATAAGATTGCGCCCGTTTGATTTGTACACGGCGGCTGACAGCTCCACCCGGCGGCTGCAAAACAGTTTTAGCCAAGGTGCACACCGTGTACAAATCATACGTGCGCGGTCTGGCGCGATCTGAGGCTGCGCGTTTCGAACGCAGCTTGCTGAGAATCTAAGATAAGCGCGACAATATTAATTTAAAGTTACTATCAGTAAAAAATAATTTAAGTTGTTTTCATACAGTTGGAAAAGTGTCTGCAAAGTTCTCATGGACTTTTTATTGAAAAAGAATTTATTTCTCAGTTACACTTAAAAACAACTTGTCACAAATAAATAACAATAAATATTATTGTTGCTTGGATCATGTTTGTATAATCAAATACAAAATCACTGACATATTTTTTTTTATAGTTTTCGTTATAAATTTGAGTACAGTAGATGTTTCGGTTATCGCATGTTATTCGCTAAAACTTCAACGACTGACATACGTCAAGCCGTGTTGGCAGAGGAAGCTCTCAATGAATAACTGAGGAAGTACTTATAGAAAACTAGCTGAAAAGCAGGTTTTAGCCAAGTGATGACGTTACGACAAGAAAAAGATGAACAATGATTTTTTTAATGTTTTCCAATAAATTATTGCGAATTTTGCCCCGTAATAGACTCACACGCGAAAAATTTTGTCCCACCATAATATTCTCTCACCGCTTTTCCCATAGATTGGGTTCTGCCACTGCTAACGAAAACAACATTGAACGCACGCTCTCGGTTGGTGCAGTGAATACATGGTTCGTTCAGCTGCTAACTGCCATGCAAACTGACGTGTGAGTATTTTTTTTTCTTCAAAGTTTGCACGAAAGTCTATCAACGACAGAGATGGAAACACTCTCATCGTGAATCAACTCGCGAGTGTAAAACCAACAAACGGTTTACTCACGGTGCCGAGAGTAAGCCGTGTGTGAGTTTATTCGCACCCGCTTGCTTCACGAGTATGAAGCAAAACAAAAACAAAAACACTCATGAATTTTTATTCGCGAAGAACAAGTGGAAATCCGGGAATTGCATTTTAGTGCGGTTTTAATAGCAAAACAAGTAATTATCCATCAGGTAGTAGTGTTTTGTGCTTTATTGTTCCTGAAAAGTAAATTTGTCGGCCGTGTAAATTCCTTTTTTCACAAAATTGAAAAATGTTCAGAGCTGCTTCGCGAATCAATCACGACCCGAATAAAACGGTATGATACATTAATTGTACAGCGTATGCTTTAGTAATTATTTGTGCTATCATAAAGTGGATTATAAATCAATGATAAGACCAATCGTTTTGGTGATAGCATTTATCATTCCGGGAGTTTTGATGATAGGCTGAATGGGTTGTTAAGTATCGTTACCATTCAAAAATGCCCGATTTCTCAAACAAAAATTTTGCAGAATCAAACATGTTATAATCACTGTATCATCTATTTTATGATACGACGAATAATAAAAACAAAACGGAAATATTTCACCAAATCTACTTTACCGACAGGAAAAAAGCACACCCCTGCGGGCACTTGTCGGACACTGTCAAGTTTGGCGACGATTATGTGAATCGTTGTTTACTTCGACGGCGTTTTTTATTTGAAGGATCGGGAATCGAACCTGATCAATCGGTCTTGATAGTTTATCGTGTGGTGTTAACGCACGACACCAAACAGAATCTGTGCTCGCGGTTGACCGAAATGCAGTAATGTTCTGAAGGCGCGAAGGGCGAAAAATTCTAGGTAGGAAAATTCTTTGATCCATCGATTTAGTAACTTGACCTCAGAGAAAACCCATGCCGGAGCCGATACTCACAGTGAAGTGACGACGGATGGACGGAGGATGTGCACGGGAGTACATCTACCACCTGCGGCATGTAATGTTTCCCATGTTCTTCACAAAATCGTGGTAGCGTGATAGTGTTGGCTCGAGTGTTGGTGATTGGGAATCAGTCACCAGGAATATATTTTTTTCAAGCACTGACGGGCTTGCTGACGAGTTAGACCACGGATTTCACTAGGATTACAAGGTATGCTTGTTATAATTCACCATATTTGCGTTTCGGTTATGACTGTACGGTCTAAGTGCAGTCAAAAAGCGTTAACTATTGATTGCGATCAGCGAACTCATGAAAACCCAATTATTGAAAATTATTCATGAATCATATAAGGAATCGTTATCATTGATACTACGATTATTGAAAAGTATTGAATGATCTAATTTCTAAGACTTGAATCATTCAATCATGAATATATTATTATATCTATCGTAATTATTCCACAAATGAATATCTTATAATATGCACGATACCATGAACCATAAATTTCTATTCGGGGAGTGCGACCAGCTTCGTTAGCTCGCGAGTGAAGGAAGTGCGAATATATTCTGGCTTCTGTTGTTCACGAGTAGGATAGCTTTGCGTTTGTGTCTGCTCAGCTGCATTCCTCACTGTTTTCCATCACTGATCAACGAATAAAAAATGCAATAAAGGAAGCTAGTAAATAGTAAACTAGCATTGATAACAATACAAATACAATTTGTTTAATGGGGTCAATTTAACCGATGTTAAAATAAACATGCAATAATATTTGTTGTTATGTAAACAGATTTCGCCTTTGAAAAACCAAAGAATTCATATTTCTCGGTAACATTTTTCTTTAGCATTTTCAGATACAAATGGCTACATGAATTGTAAACGATTCATGGTATGGATCATACGACCTGAGATCTGACTTCTGATATTTGGCAGTTATTTGAAAAGATTAATGATAGATCTTATCAACAACTGCCAAGCAACACATACCAGAGAGACATCAGAGTGTTTGACTCTTATCATAAAATGTGCATATCATTCTGGCGGCCGTTAGTGCTCGTAAATGCTGAATATAAATGTTATTGTATTTTTATTGTAACAATGATTCGTTTGACGCCATTCAATTAATTGTATTTGTATTGTACGAACAATGAAAAAACATTAAAATATATTGTTTTCTTTTGAAAATTCTAGATTGAGTTTAAATAAGGGCGAAAGTAACATGAGAGAGTTCTCTTCATCGACTCTCTCTTCTGCAAATTAAAGTGACAAGATGCAAATTCAATCAAACTTTTTTACACTTAGACGCTAGATTGCATCGCAATCTTTCGTTTAAGCGTAAAAAAGTTTAATGAAACTTGCTTCTTGTCACTTTAATTTGAAGAAGAGAAGTCGCTCATGTTGCTTTCGCCCTTATTTAAACTCAATCTAGAATTGTCCTAAAAATGTCTCATAAAAACACAATACATTCTATTGTTTTTCGCGAAAAAGTGTGTGAACATTTTCTCAAAATTTTATGGTTAAGATACATAACGACCACCATTTTTTATTGTAAAAGTGCCATTTACCATTCGCCCAATGGTATAGAACAATAGGGGCGATGGTAAGTGTGCCGTGTAAATTACAATACGTTTAATGGTGAATATTTTTCGAAAAAATGGTGTTGTAACAATAAAATTTATCGTAGTTTTATGATATTTTTTATCAGGGTTTACTTTAATCCAAATCTTTCACACAAATTAATTTCAACGATTGAAATTTGGATGCATATTTCGCGCCGTAAATCATTATTTACAATTGGAATAGCATAGTATGCAAGTAAAATTGCTTTCAAATGAAAAGTTCTTTCATTTATAGTGAAATATATCAATCAATTCATTTTATACCAAATCAATGAATTCTATCAATGTCCAGACATACGTGTAACTTTAGGATGATTTACATTTGAATGCCGACATATAAGAGTCGATTAAACTTGAATAGAAACATACAGTGATTTTGAACATTGGTATCACATGCTAAACCTGCAAACTAGCAACACGGCCAAACCAACAACAAAGCGATCTGATCGCAGCACACGGATATTGCGAATATTTTCTGAAATCCGCATACCGGCCAACTCGTGCGCCGACGGCCCATGCGCCGGATTGTGCGCCATACAAAATGTAAATAAACAAGTGTCAAAATGGTTCGCGCCAAGAGCTCTATCTCTCTTAGGGTTCGGTTCCATTTTTTGTCTAAAACACTGAATTTCCTTATGTCTGGAAATAATGTACAACAAAGATATTATTGACGGTAGCAACGCTTTTACTTCATTAAACCACTGATTAATAGTGATTTGACTAGTGAAAAACTTGGCGCATAGGCAATTGGCGCGCAAATTGTGCGCTGGTGTGCGCGGATTTGAGTTAATCGTCGCAAAGTGCCCAACACACATTATACCCTGGCGCGCAAACTAGAGGTCGAAGAGAAACTTGTCGAAATCCTAAAAATTCTCGAGAAGCTCAATATCATTTTCGATTAATCAGCGACTGGTCTCCGTTTGACAGCAAAATGGTCTCAAATCGGCTGACTACGTGACGCATCCTTATCCTAGGTGTTTACACGTTCAATTCGCATTCAATTGGGCATTTTCCATTGACTTGAATCAAGTCACTTGCACTGTCTAAACCAGGCATTACGACCAATCAATTAGAAATCCAGACATTTTTTGGAGTATCGAAAATTAGTTTTCCGCAAAATGGTCATTTCGGGAAAAGGTTTTCCGGGAAATAATGTGCAACCAATCCAAGTGCGAATAAATGATTACAAACAACTCCAAACAACACATCAGCATACCCCTTGTGGGTACTTCTGTCCGCGGCCGCTGTTTCTGAAAAGTGCGTCTCCTGCATGAAAGCGATTGTTTTGCCGCAGACGACCTGAAAAGCAGTGAATTCTGAAGCAATAGACGTTGAATACCTCAAATTAGTATCTGAACCATTCCAGGGTAAGTTTTGCGAACTAGAAAGTTAATAATGTAGTGTGGGTAATTCTGTCTGATGATAGAAAATGTGTAGAAGAAAAATCTTGGAATTAGTTCGCAAATTTGACAATACTTGGCATAGAACCGTAAAATGGAGTAACTTTGAGTTCGTAAACCAGGTATTACTAAGCTCTTTATTCTTTTAGCACTCGACATGGAAGAATTTCTCGAGGATGATAGCTACGAACCAAACGAAGACAACACAGTAGTGGAAAGTCTGGAAGAAGAGCAGGAAGCTGTCGAAACGATTCTCGGTTCAGGCGATCCTCGATTCATTAACGAATTCTTGATCTGCAAAATGCTATTTCGTCACCAGCAGTGCGAACCCAGTGTTGATTTCGCGACTATTCGTTCCAATTCGTTGGAGGAATTCATGGATAATCTCTACCGGCTGGTTCAACCTTTCATCAAACGAGAGATTGAGTTTTACGAAATGAATCAGCCGAGCTGGGCAGAGAAAGAGTTTCCCACTCGGGAAGATTTGAACAGATTTGTGGCGTTCAAAGACAAGGTGCGCAAGCGGTCCTATAGGATTGAGCAGGTGACGGAATTCATGCTCAAACGGTGGAACGAGCGGGAAATCATACTGCAGGTTTATACCTACTCAAGTAACTTGGACTCAAGAGCCGCGTGGGATATTGCCAGGCAAGTGCTGCTAGGGGAAGAAGGCCCAACAGACGATGGTATCAAAAAGGTAATCAAGGCAGCACCGGACAACGACGAGAACAGGCTAAAAGCTATCACGAGAAAGCTGCAGAAAATCCATCAAGCTCACTTGAAACCGAAAACCGATGATGCGTTCCAGCAGTGGGCTCAGCTAGTCATGCAACAATCAAGCAAGAAGTACAAAGATTTCGGTTTC
This sequence comes from Aedes albopictus, assembly GCF_035046485.1. Classification (NCBI taxonomy): domain Eukaryota; kingdom Metazoa; phylum Arthropoda; class Insecta; order Diptera; family Culicidae; genus Aedes; species Aedes albopictus. The sequence goes on along the minus strand of NC_085138.1, from coordinate 27,249,210 downwards.
GGTAGGCTCCCAAAGAAGCTGCAGAACAAATTCACGGTGATGAAACGCATAAGAGAGCGAAAATCAAATAGCATTTGGGGGCCAGCACTACCAGGACATTCCGCCGATGGGTATGGATTCGAGGAAGAAGTCTACGCGCTTCGACAGACGGTGATCCAAATCAAGGATCTTGTGGAAATGTTGGATAGGAGGGTGGAAATGCTGGAGGAGAAGTGCCAGGGCTTCCGGCAAACGCGGAATGGCGTTGCGCTCAAGAAGAACGAAAAGTACGACAGCGATGGCGTCGAGGAGAGTGAAGACGGTGGCGGGAATGACGACGCTCAGATGGGAGAGGAAAATGAAGAACCGGCTATCAATGTGGCGGCGATGGTACAAGTCGACCTGGAGCAGCCAGGGGGAAGTCAAAGTGGACATCCTGACCCACTGTTTCCAATGGAGTACGAAGTGAAGGAGGAGAATGATGAGGTTGAGTCTGATGAGTAGATTTAGTTTTGAGTTAATACATTATCGAACATACAATGTGTTGACGATAAAGTTTGATCCTAAAAATCCCTAATAAACACATGATTGAATGACGAAATGTCCATCAGTTCGTGAAAAAAATTGTCCTATTCAATCGGCCGCCGTTTGCCTACCAAGATATCGAAAGCTTTCAACATTCTCTACTGTTTGCCCAGCTATCGTAAAGCTGGAAGGGTTGACCGTGTTTACATCCAACGATTTGGTCTTGTTGACGTTGATGGTAAGACCTGCCGCTGAGGAGCGATTGGCAAGATCGAGCTTGCTCTGCATATCAGAGCGCCGTTGAGCTAGGAGAGCAAGGTCATCAGCCAGTTCGAAGTCATTTAGGTACTCCATGGTAATGGGCTGCCACAGTAATCCACGATTTGGTTCACGGTCAATCGCACCTACCAGGATCTCGTCGATTGCGATAGGGAACAGTAGCGGTGATAGTATACATCCTTGCCTCACTGCAGCAACGACCCGGATGGGATCGGACAAAACACCGTTATGCAGTACTCTGCACGAAAATGCCCTGTACTGTGCTTCAATGAGGCCGATGATTTCCTCACGGACACCCCTAAGGGCTCCCCACATGTTTTTATGATTGAGACGGTCGAAAGCTTTTTCGTAATCAATGAACACCAGGTAGAGAAACTCTTGGAGTTCATTGATTTGGGTCCAGAATGATATGGAGCGTGACAATATGGTCCACATAGGGTCGTCCGGCACGGAACTTGCTTGCTGCCGTCGGAGATTTGCGTCAATATTCTGCTATATCCGGTTAAGGACCACTTTGCAGAGGACTTTGAGGACGATGCACAACAACATAATACCCCGCCAATTATCGCATACAGTCAGGTCACCCTTTGTGGGTACTTTTACTGTGACGCCTTGCATCCAGTCGACCGGAAATATCGCGGTTTGCCATATGTTGCAGAATAATTTATGCAATAGTTGTGCGGATACTACGGGGTCAGCTTTGAACATCTCAGCAGTTATGCGATCGACCCCTGGGACCCTGTTCGATTTCATGCTACGGATGACTGTTTCTATCTCCTGCACTGATGGAGCTTCGGTGTTGACACGGGTAATGCGTCGAACCCTTGGCGGATCATACTGAGGTGTTGATAGCGTGGCCGACACTTGAAAAAGGTTTCAAAAGTGCTCGAACCAGCGTTTCAACTGATCAGCCCACTAAAGAGACGTGAAACATCGTATAGAGGAGACGGATATCACCGGTGTTTGCGGCTGTCTCGCCTTCGTCGGCTACGGAGTCTGCCCACGCTCTTTTGGCCCGTCTACATGAGCGTTTCACTTCCTTCTCGAGAGCCAAACAGCGCTGACGGGCTACGGCTTTGGCTCCTCGTGTTTTCGCTTGCTCTATCACGGTTTTGGCGTTCCTTCGCTCCTCTATCTTCCTCCAGGTGTCATCTGTGATCCACTGCTTTCTTCGGGTGCGTAGCTCACCCAAATTATTCTCGCCGGTGGCAATGAAGGCGTTCTTGGTGGCGTTCCATTGATCTTCTACGCTTACTTACCTTACCGATCAGGCTAAGGCCGGGGTGGCCTCTGCTGTACATAGTAGCCGCCTTCATTCCACTCGGTCCATGGCTGTTTGTCTCCAGCTCCGCACTCTGCGTAGGGTCCGAAGATCGTCCTCCACTTGGTCGACCCACCTAGCTCGCTGCGCTCCACGTCTTCTTGTATCGGTCGAATGACTCTCGAGAACCATTTTAGAACCGATTTTCGCGATACGGACGATGGTTGGTTCTCTCAGCAGCTAATGCAGCTCGTGGTTCATTCGCCTTCTCCAAGTCCCGTTTTCCATCTGCACTCCGCCGTAGATGGTACGCAACACCTTCCGTTCGAAAACTTCAAGGGCGCATTGGTCCTCTGCACGTAGGGTCCATGATTCGTGCCCATAGAGGACTACCGGTCTAATCAACGTTTTGTAGATAGTTAACTTCGTGTTACGGCGAACTTTATTCGATCGTAGAGTTTTGCGGAGTTCAAAGTAAGCACGATTTCCTGCTACAATGCGCCTCTGAATTTCTCTGCTGGTGTCGTTGTCGACGGTCACCAGTGAGCCCAAGTACACGAATTCTTCAACTCCCACTCGTGTTTATCCCCGCTCTCCTTATGAAAGACATCACCTTGCCGTAACCCTCTGCGAGATTCGAAGGGACTGATACTCGAACTACGCACATGACTTGATCCATCATCGCCTTGATCAATCGTATCAGTTTATCCGGGAATCCGTATTTGTGCATAATCTGCCATAGATGTTCTCGATCGATTGTATCATACGCCGATTTGAAATCGATGAACAAATGATGTGTGGGCACGTTGTATTCGCGGCATTTCTGCAACACCTGGCGGATGGCGAACATTTGGTCCGTTGTAGCGCGTTCACCCATGAATCCAGCCTGATATTGCCCCACGAACTCTCTTGCAATCGGTGATAGCCGGCGGCATAAAATTTGAGAGAGTACCTTGTAGGCAGCGCTCAGTAGTGTGATCGCGCGGTAGTTCCCGCAATCCAACTTGTCGCCCTTTTTGTAGATGGGACACACGATACCTTCCATCCATTCCTCCGGTAATACTTCCTCCTCCCAAATCTTGGTAATTTCTTTATCCTTCAAAAGAAGAATATTAAAGATGTTGACAGTCCAAGGCTTGTGCAGTTTCCGCTGTGTGGTCCAATGACCACCCGTATTTATACTACCTTAGGTACACATAATGAATCATACCTAGACCTTTAGGTACTGTCATGAATAGTATTTCATGTAGGTAGATATCATATGCACACAACCATTAGGTAGACACTATAGTAATGACCCAGTGTAGTGCTCTCATCAGTGTTTCTCCACCGTATTTTGAAAGCTCGCTTGGTAGTTGATCTGCTCCAGCGGCTTTGTTGTTTTTCAACCGGCCAACCTCCTCCTCAATCTCTTGGAGGTCAGGGGCCGGAAGTCTTTCGTCCTGTGCACATACTCCTAGATCTGTTACCACGCCACTTTCGGTACTTGCAACGTCGCTATTGAGGTGCTCATTGTAATGCTGCCGTCACCTCTCGACCACCTCATGCTCGCTCGTGAGAATATTCCCGTGATTATCTCGGCACATGTCGGCTTGTGGCACAAAGCCTATGCGCGAGCGGTTCAACTTCTCGTAGAACTTTCGTGTGTTTTTAGCGCGGTACAGCTCTTCCATCGCTTTACGATCTCGTTCTTCCTGCTGGCGCTTCTTCATCCGGAAGACTCAGTTTTGCCTGTTCCGCGCCTGTTTGTAACGTGCCTCATTCGCTCTCGTACGGTGTTGCAGCATTCTCGCCCATGCTGCATTCTTCTCGTTTTTCAAATGTTCACATTCGCCGTCGTACCAGTCGTTTCTGTGATTCGGAGTCGCGAAGCCTAGTGCTGTAGCCGAGGTACTACCTATGGCGGATCTGATGTCCCTCCAGCCATCTTCAAGTGTAGCTGCGCCAAGCTGCTCTTCCGTTGGTAGGGCCACTGCTAACTGCTGCAAGTAGTCTTGAGCCACTTCTACGTTACGAAGTTGCTCGATGTTGAGCCGCGGCGTTCGACTTCGACGCGTGGTGATAACTGTCGAAAGTTTTGAGCGCATGCATACAGCGACTAAGTAGTGATCCGAATCTATATTCGCACTGCGGTATGTGCGGACGTTGGTTATATTAGAGAAGAATTTACCGTCGATTAGAACGTGGTCGATTTGGTTTTCTGTTTGATGGTCGGGTGATCTCCAGGTGGCTTTGTGGATATCTTTGCGGGGGAAGACGGTGCTTCGGACTACCATACCACGGGAGGCTGCAAAGTTTACGCATCGCTAGCCGTTATCATTCGATACGGCGTGCAGGCTGTTTCGCCCGATTACCGGTCTGTACATTTCCTCCTTTCCTACCTGCGCGTTCATGTCGCCGACAACGATTTTCACGTCACGCGGCGAGCAACCATCGTATGTTTGCTCTAACTGCGCGTAGAACGCTTCTTTCTCGTCATCGGGTCTCCCTTCGTGTGGGCAGTGGACGTTGATGATGCTGTAGTTGAAGAAACGGCCCTTAACTCTCAACATGCACATCCTTGCGTTGATCGGCTGCCACCCGATCACACGTTGTCGCATCTTGCCCAACACTATAAATCCTGTTCCCAGTTCATTGGTGGTGCCACAGCTTTGGTAGAAAGTAGCCGCTCGATGCCCGCTTTTCCACACTTTCTGTCCAGTCCAACAAAGTTCCTGCAACGCCACGATGTCGAAGTTGCGGGGATGTAGTTCGTCGTAGATTATCCTGTCACATCCTGCGAAACCTAGTGACTTGCAATTCCATGTTCCAAGTTTCCAATCGTAGTCCTTATTTCGTCGCGTGGGTCTTTGCCGATTGTATCGAGTCGTATTTTCTCCCATGTTATTCGCAATGGGGATTTTTACGGGTGGCTTATTGGGCCTACGCCAACACTTCTGTCTCGCCGGAGGGCCATCGTGCCAGTTCTGTTTAACGTCCCAACCAACACTGGGGCTACCACCTTGGATCTAGCTGGGCGTGGTGCAGCGTTTCTTACTCAGCCGCTGGATGCCAGAACAGACGCTGTTTGAGCCGCACCTCCTTGGTGAACAGACACTCGGATCGTACCTCGTCATTCCAGCTGAAGTCAAAAGGACAACAGTGCCCAGGCTGCACTGCCAGCTAAGCACACAACTCTTAGCTGGCGGTCTTTGTCATCACTTGACCCGTGGAAGCATGAGGTAGGAACTTGTGAGGACCAGAGCTATATTGGACGCTCTCCTTATCGATTCAAGTCAAAATCATACTCTAGCAGATTACCATGAGATTATCAACAAAAAATTCAATCATTTCAGTTATGGCTGTAGGTCCTTCAGAGATTATTATGAGAGTTTCAAGCAGAGTTACTTCATGCATTCCTTCTCCAGTTCCTTCAGGAATTTTTACAGGAGTTTCTATTGAAACTAGTCCATGAGATTCCTCTAGGAGATTCTTCAGAAATTCCTCTAGAATCCAATATGGGATTTCTCATGATGTCTGTAGGGGTCTTGCAGGGAATACTCCGGGAGTTTCATCGAGGGTTCCCACAGCAATTACTTCTAGCGTTCCTCGTGGAATTTCTTCATGAATCCCTCCTGAAATTCCTTCTGGGATTTCTCTTGGAATTACTTCAGGATGCCTCATAAATTTATTCCAGGGATTCTTTCAGGACTTCTTTCAAGGATTCCTCCAAAAGTTCCTTCGGTGATCTCTCCAGGAGTTCGTTCAGGGATCTCCCTCATAGCTTCAGGAGAATTCAGGGATGCCTCAGGGTGTTCATTAGAAATTTCTTCAGAAGTTCACTGAGCTGTTCCTACAGGATTTCACTCAGGTATACTTCCAGAAATCCCATCAAAGATTCTTTCAGGATGATTCATAAATGTTTCCTATCAAGAACTCCGTAAAAAGTTTCTTCAGGAACTCCTGCAAGACGTCTTAAGAAATTACTCTAGGAGATCCTGCAGGGATTCCTTCAGAAGTTCGTTTAGAAATTCCTACAAGAGTTCTTGCAGAAATCAGTCCAGGAGATCCATCAAAGATTCCTCCAGGGTTTCTTGCAGATGTTTCTTAAGAGATTCCTCCTGAACTTCTTAAGGGATTTCTACTGAAGTTCCTTCAGTAATCTCTCCAGAAGATCCTTCAGAAAACTTATAGGAAGATCCAAAGATACCTCCAGGAGAATTCAGACATTCCCCCAGAAGTTTATTCAGGGATTTCTATATAAAAGTTCCTTCTAAGATTCCTTCAGGATATCCTTAGGAGGGGATTCCTCGAGAAGTTCCTTTAGGAATTCTTCCAGGAGTTCTCCCAGGGATCGCTCCTGGGGTTCTTTCAGATTGTAGATTGAGATTGAGATTTTTCCAGGAGGACTCACGGGTGCCTCAAGAAGTTACATCAGAGATTTCTCCAGGAGCTCATTAAGGAATTCCTACAGGAGTTCCTGTAATATTTCCCTAAGGATCATAATCATACATGTCTCCAGGATATTCTTCTGTGAAGTTTCTACCAGAATTCCTCCAGGATTTTCTTCTGAAATTCCTCCAGGAATTCTTTACGAAATAACTGAAAATCCTTCGAGTATTCCCTCTGAAATTCCTACAGGGACTTCTCCTGTAATTTCTTCGGGGATTCCTCCTGGACTTCTTTCGAAGATTTCTTCTGGAATCACCGCAGGTTATTCCGGTGGAATCTCCGAAGGAATTCCAAGTGGAATCCTCAAAGATTTTCCAAGAGGAAACGCCGAAGGAATTCCAAGAGAAATCCTCATGAGAAATCCAGGAGGAATTCCCGAAGAAATTCAAGAAAGAATCCCCAAAGGAACTCTAGATAGAATCCCCGAATTGCAGGAGGAATTTCCGAAGGAATTCTAGGAGAAATCACCGAAGAAATTCAAGAAAGAAATCCTGGAAGAATTCCATAAGGAATCCTGGAGGAATTTCTGAAGGAATTTCAGGAGGAATCTCCGAAGGGATTCTAAGACGAATTACAAAAGAAATTCCAGGAGGAATTCACGACAGAATATTTAGAGAAATCCCCGAAAGAATGTCAATAGGAATTCATGAAGGAAGTCAAGGAGGAATATTCATAGAAATTTCAGAAAGAATTTTCAAAGGAATTCGAGAAGGAATCGCTAAAGTATTTCTAGGAGGAACCAAGAATCCCAAGGAATTTCAGGATTCTTCGGGAATTTCCCCTGGAATTCTTGAGGGGATTCCTTCTGGAATTTCTTCGGGGATTCTTCATAGAATTCCCTCAGGAATTTCTCCTGAAATTCCTTCAGAGATTCTTCTGGATATTTTTCGTAGATTCCTCCTAGAAATCTTTTGGGGATCCTTTCTCGAACTGCCCCTGGAATTTTCTCTGGAGTTCTTTTGAAGATTACTTCTGGAATTCCTTTGGGATTCATGTTGGAATTCTTTCGAGATTTCCCCTTGGAATTCCTGTGGGGATTCCTCCTACAATTATTTCAGGGGTTCCTCATGGAATCCCTACGACGATTCCTCCTGGAACTCTTTCGAGGATTTTTCCAGGGTATTTTTCGATGGTTCCTCCTAGAAATACTTTAGCGATTCCTTCTCGAATTCCTTTGAAAATTCTTTCTGAAATTTCTATGAATATTCCTCCTTGACTTCCTTCATGAACTCCTATTGAAATTCTTTCGGGGATTACTCTTAATATCCTGTCGTGAATTCCTTCTGGAATTTCTTTTGTAATTCGTGTTACAATTCCTTCGGAGATTCCTCCTGAAATTCCTTCATAAATTCCTCCAGGATTCCTTATGGAATTCTTCCAGGATTTATTTCTTGAATTTCTTTGGTGATTTCTTTCGGAAATTCCTCCTGCAATTCGGAGATTTTATCTAGAGTTCTTTTAAGGATTCTTTCGTGAATTTCTTCCGGAATTCCTCCTGGATTTCCTATGCGTATTTCTCTCGGAATTCATTCGGGGTTTCCTCTTGAAAAATCTTTAAGGATTCCGCTTGGAATTCCTTCGGAGATTCCCCCGGAATAATCTGCGGTGATTCCCCCTAGGATTCCTGCAGAAATTTCTCCGCAGATTCCCCCTAGTTTCCCTTCGGAGATTCCTCCAGGAATTCCTTCGGAGATTCTTCCAAGCATTGTTTCAGGGGATTCTTTTGGAATTCTGTTGGGATTGCTCCTGGCATTCTTTTCTTTAAGAATTCCTCTTAAAATCCCTTCGAGGATTGCTCCTGATACTCAGTTGGGAATTTGTCCTGGAATTCCTTCGGGATTTTCTCATGGAATGCCTTAGGTGATTTCTCTTCAAAATTCTTCGCGTTTTCCTCCTGGAATTCCTTCGGTGATTCTTCCTATAATTCCTTCGGGAATATCTCGTGGATCCCTCACTCACGAAATTCCTCCGGGTGTTCCTGCTGGAATTCCTTCAGGGATTTTTCCTAGAATTCGTCGTGGAATTCTTTCGGCAATTTCTCCTAGAATTATCCCAAGAATTTTTCCAAAAATTTCTCAAGATTTCTGCTGGCTATTTTACGTTGATTCCTCCTTTTCTTTTGGGATTCTTTTTCGAATTTCCTTGGAAAATCCCATTGGATTACTTTCGAGGATCCGTGCTGGACATTTTTTTGTGGATTCTGTTGGAATTTCTTTGGGATTCCTCATGGATATTTTTCGTTGGGGAATGATATCAGGGAGGAATCTCAAAAGGAATCCTAGAAGGAGCCTGAAAGAAACTCCTGAAGAAATCCATGAAGAAAACTCTGGACTAATATCTGCAAGAACTTCTGTATGAAACCCTGAAGAAACTTCTGCAGGAATCTGGGGCGGTTAAAGAATTTCTTTAAGAGATCTCTGCAAAAAATTCTGAAAAAACATGTGATAAAGTTTTTGGAGAATTTCAGAAGGAAATCCAGGACGAATCTTCGAAAGAAATTCCAGGAGGATTCCCCAAATGAATTCTAGCGGGAATTTCTAAAGAATTTCGAGTAAGAATCTCCAAAAGATTTCTAGGAGGAATCAACGAAAAATATTGAGAAACAATCTCTGAAGGAATTCCAGCAGAAACTCCTGAGAGAATACTAGGAGGAATTTACGAAAGAATTCCTTCAGGAATCCTCGAAGGAATTTCTGGAGGAATCCCATAAGGTATCCCAGCAGGAAACTCCGAAGGAATTCTAGGAAGAGTTCCCGAAGAAACTCTAAGACGAATCGTCGGAGGAATTCCGTGAGGGATCCCCGAAAGAATTGTAGCAGAAATCTCCGAAGAGGAATCACCATAGGAATTTCAAGATGGAATCCCGAAGGAAATCCAAAAGGAACTCCTGACCAAATATCAGGAGAAATCTCCGAAGGAATTTCAGGAAAGATCTTCTAAGGAAGAACCCCTTAAAAGAAACCCCCCAAAAGGAATCCCCGAAATTACTCTAGGAGGAATCTTTGAAGGAATTCCTAGAAAAATTCCCAACAGAATTCCACAAAAAATTCTCGAAAGAATTCTAGGAAGAATCACCGAAGGAATTCTAATGAGAAGGAGGACTCCCGAAGGAATTCCAGTAGGGATCTCTGAAGAAATTTTTTAAATGATGAATTTCATAAGGTCACTCTATGACGTAAAATCGTCTAACAGCTTGGCTTTTATTCATGTTTAGCAACATGGTATTCTCACGCGTCGGTAGCCGTGTGGATAAAACACGGGCTCGGCGATCCCGACGTTCATGGATCAAATCCAGTCTGCTTCATTTTGAGATTTTTTTGTTCTTTTCATAAGTCTTTCTTATGAAATTTGTCATAGCAAGCACGATCAATTTCCATAAGGTATTCTTATGCCACCCATAAGAATTAGTTATAGCAAATTTTCATAAGGTATTTCGATGAATTTCGCTAGTTTTTTTCGCTGAGTGTAAAGGAACTTCTTGAACAATCCCCTAAGGATATCCTGAAGAAATCTTGGAAGGAACTCTTATAAAGGAATCGCTGAATAAACTTCTGGGGTAATCCCTGAGTTCTTTTGGTGGTATCCTTGGATCTTCGTATAAGATTATCTGTAATGATTTCTGAAGGAACTTCTGTACTCTGAGGATACTGCAACTCCGAAAATCATATGAATCAACTATGATTTTTTGCCACAAGAATTTCTTGCGAAAATCATAGTTACGAACTATGATTTTGAATTCAAAGCGCCAACTATTATTGTCATACTGTTACTGTATAAATTTCATAACACTCACGTATGAAAATCATACCGATTACGTATAAAAACTGAAACTCTGTCTTATGACAATCATACATATTTTTATGAAATATTTTGGACAAATTAAAAAAAAAAAATCGCAACCTGGAATCGAACCAGGAACGTCAAGGTTAGCGAGTGCGTGCTTTACTTATACGCCCATCGACGCTTCGGAAGTTAAAGTGGTTAGAAGCCAATAAAAGGTTTTGTTGTTTTTTAGCAATGGTGTTTCATAACATATCTTATGATTTCCATACGATGCTTCTTATGAGATTTTTCATACGACAAGTCTTATGGATTTCGCTTTTCAATGTATGAAAAGCATACAAGAACTATGAAATGATGAAAAAAAAATAAAAAATAACTGATTCATAAGATGTAAACTATGAAAAACATACGAACAGAATCCTCAGTGTAGGAATTCTTGAAGAAATTAAGCAGGAATCTCTGAAGAAACATCTGTAAGAATTCCTGAAACTCCTGGAGGAATCTGTGATGAAATTGCTGGAAAGAACTGCTGTAGGAATTTCCAATGATACTTCAGAAGGAATCCATGCAGGAACTCCTGAACTAAATTCTAAAGACCTCCTGCAGGAATTCCTAAAGAAACATCTGAAGATTCTTGATGGATCTTCAGGTGGCATTTATGAATCCTCCTGAAAGACTATTTGAAGGGACTTCTGGAAGGATACCTCTAAACGAACTCCCGTTAAAATAGCTTAGGGAACTTCTGAAGGAATTCCTAATGAAAACTTGGAGAAATCCCTGAATCACCGAATCAATTTCAGGAGGGATTCTTGATCAAATCCCAGAAATTTCTTATGGATCTCCTGAAGGAATCTCTGAGGAAACTCCTAGACTAAACCCTAGAGAAACTCCAGTAGGAATTCCTGAAGGAACTTCTGAAAGAATCCATGAAGGATCTCTCAGACTAATCTCTGAAGGACCTCCTAAGAGAATTCCTGAAGGATCTTCTGGATCAATCTCTGATTATCTCTAGTAGGCATCCCTGAATTCTCCTGAATCATCCTGGAGACATCCCTGAAGATTTTTCTGGAGAAATTCCAGGTGGATCACCAGGAGGCATCACTGAATCCTTCACTTAATTACCCTCATAGTAGAAATTAAAGGTATAAATCATATTCTACCAGAAAAATAACTCTCTCAAGAAACTTCTGGAGAGATGTGTTCTAGGGTAAGTGTGCCCATCGTTGTGGTATTAAGGTAAATTCATTTTAAAAACAATGATCGTACCATCTAATGAAGGGTTGCAAAACGCTAGTTGGTAGTTTTCTATCCAAATTTGCTTGGAAAAATATAAAAACTATCGTTTCTCTCTGTTTTCGATCATAAATCGCTTACCACAACATTAGGCACACTGTTCCTATTATGGAGGTAAAATGTAATTTTGGTTCCTATTGTTGCGGTATCCCATTGAAATCATATGGGATACCGCAACATTAGGAACACAGCAGCAAAAAATTTAAGGAAAATATTTTTTTTAAATAGGTTTTTGGGCAAATCTTAAGCACACAAATGGTGCAATCTCATCATTTAAGCATAATACATCTATTAAAAATGCCTTTTGGTAACATTTCTGTCGAAAAAGTGCTCAATTGCCACTACCGCAACATTAGGTACTACCACAACGAAGGGAACAATTACCCTAAGAGTTAAGAAATAAATTATTGTAATCAAACTCTAATGATAGTGATCGTGAGATTTTTTATCTCAACTTTATATAAACTTAATTTTGTTCGTGCAATGATCACACTGATCACCGGCGCGAAAAATGAAAATACCTCGGTCGACGTCGGCGTGGGACAAAAAGTGTCGGTGGCGGCGGCGCACAGGTCTCTAGCGTTGGCTATATGCGCACATGAATATACGTGAGTTTTATATTTAGGAAAGAGAAAGTAGGTATAGTAAGATACCAAGTAGGAGGGAAGGAACGGGCCAGGGATTGTTTCCAGGACCTTCTGCATACGAATCAAAAGCATTAGCCACTAGACCATCTCATCCCTCTAAATTTATAAACACAGGAAAGATTAACTATTATCGCAGAAAAACTTTAGCACGGATAAAAACACCATTGGACACTTCTTGGCAATGACAGCAAACGGATATCTGCTCTCACCTCTGTGTTACGGAAACCACATTCACTCATTCTCATGTTCCCAAGAAATCGAGAGTAAAATAAAGTATATTGAAATCGATAGTAGGTACGTAAACTACACTATGTTAATTTAACTATTACTCTTTTTTTAGGTAGTAAATAGTATGAATGACATGTTTGTACGAGACGTTATGATCAATACTTATTATTCCATCCAGGCCTAGATCCAGGCTGTGATATCTATACCACAGACAATTTCCGACAAAAACCACCCTTCTTTAAAATTATTACACTTTTTTTTATTCATTTAACTGTTAATTATTACTTTCACTTTTCTGTGTTAGTCTTATTTATGTAATCAATCGAAAACGCTGCACTTGGGATTTGACAATTCGACTGTTTTTTTTTTTTGTTTCAAATATAAAATTAACTCTCTTCTGTTCAATTCTGAAATCGTTCTCGGCGGGCGGATCGCCGATTAGTATTCAACGAAGCTGACATCCGGTAGAGTTTCCAGCGATGCCGTTTCGGTAAAATGAGTACCTACCGCAACGTTCGGGATGGAACATCTCGATAATTCTTTAGCATCTATGGAATAGGTATCAGCAATTTGCCCAACCGAGTTTGGTGAACGAAACTAAAGTGTGGAGTGGAGGGAAAACGCAAAGCATGCTGTAAAATTGCTTATTTGTTCAACATGTTGCCTACTGCATTCTGTTGATTATGAAATTGGAAAACAAATTGATTGATTTATCCAAATTTTGAGTCTTCTAAACTAAAACAGATGGAATCGAGAAAAAAAAATGATAATTTTGACCAATGATAGGGTATTACAAAATAAGTAGAAGCTTAAACACGTACACGTTTGATGCCGTTTCGTTATTCTTTTTCAGTTTTTACCTAACCACATTTGCACTTAACTAACTTTTGCTTGCTTTATGCTCTCTTTCTCCCCTCTCGTATTCTCGATTTCTTTCCCCCCCTCATGTAACGTTTGTTCCGGGGTTCGTTTCAACCCGAACCCGACCCGACCCGAACCCAAGTTGGTTTCTTTTTTGTTTGTTTGTTGTAATGTCATAAGGCAGATTTTCAGAAGAAAATGATTCATTTGCAACTTACTTACCAAACGTTGGCTGGGTCCGAGCCTGCGGGCTCTTAGGTGCTGGCCATCGACGTCTGGGGCGTGAGGGGTCCACCAGCTCCACCCGGCGTCGGGTGTCCTCCCTGGGGCGTTTGAGGTGTCAATGGTCCCTGCTGGCTACCGGGACCTCCCTGCTGTTGCTGCTGCTGTTGGTGGTGTTCCGGCGAGACGGACTGTTCCTTCGATTTTCCGTTGTTGGTTGGATTCTGGGCACCTGGCCCCGAATTGGGAGTTCCGTTGCTGCCACCGGGGCCATTCGTTCCGGGGGTTCCTGGTTGCTGTTGTTGTTGAGGGGCATTGGGAAGCATCATCTGGTGTGGTCCTCCAGCTTTCAGGGGATCCACGTCATCCACCAGGGGTGAATGTGGCAGAGGTCCTTGGTCGGGCATTTTGGGCATCATGTTTGGACCGCCGGGACCTCCAGGTCCGGGTCCTCCGGGGACACCCATTCGTTGCATTCCGGGATTGAACATACCCGGTCCTGGGCCACCAGGGCCTCCGTGATTGTTCATGTTATTGTATCCTCCGCCCATTTCACTCATCGGAGGAAAGATGGGATCCGGGTCTTGTTTGTACATTCGATTCATTGGTCCTCCGGGCCCCATGGGACCCATAGGACCACCAGGGCCCATTGGACCGCCACCACCTGGACCCATGGGACCACCCATCGGACCCATTGGTCCACCGCCCGGTCCGCCCATGTACATTCCGGGATTCATCATGCCCGGTTTGTTGTATTGCATCGGCGGAATCTGTTCGTTGATCATTCCGGGACCGGGACCATCCGGACCACCACCCATGGGACCGTTAGCCCCCAGAGGAGTATTCATGAAGGCCGGATTGAGCGGTCGATTCGGGGGTCCTCCGAAATCTGGGCAGGGCATTCCACCTCGGAACTGAGGCCTCATGCCCATCCCATGCGGATCCATCATGCCACGCTGCTCGGGGAAGAACATTTTCTGCATCTGTCGGATTGTGGCCAGCTGCTGTTCCCGGTGTTGTCGCTGCTGAGGCGTGAGGTTTTCATCCGGGACTTTTACACCCTGCAACGATTGTTGAGGATGAGCTCGGGACTGTGAGAGGACATTTCCTCCCTTCATAAGTGGAAGCGAAGCCACCAGGGAATTCATCTGATCGATGATGGTCGAGCTTGAATGTCCTCCACTTCCGGGACCAGGTCCTGGTCCGCCCGGTGATGGATTTTCCATTTTGATTGGTGGACCAGGGTGACCCATACCGGGTCCACTGCCAGAGTGATCACCGGTTGGATCCGGTCCGTCCAGGCAAGAGTTCGGAGTATGATGGATCGTCGACGGTTTGGACATTCCGTCTGGTCCTGGCATCCGCATGTGGTGGCCATCATTAGGATACATTGGAAGCGATCCATCCTGGTCCATGCACGGATTTGGTGTATGATGGATTGTGGCCGACTTTTTCCCGCCCATGGGGCCTCCGTCTACACCGCCGGGACCCATTCGTCCCATGTGGTGCTCGTTTCCGAACATTGGCACCTGGTTGTCATTCTCCAGACAGGAATTCGGAGTGTGATGAATGGTAGCCGATTTTTTCACTCCATCCGGTGGCCCTCCAGGTCCACCCGGGCCTGGATTCATTCGCATGTGATGATCCGGCGAACCGTGGCCGTGATCCATCCAGGGGGACATTGCCCCTCCGACGCCATCATCCGGACCGCATGGTCCCTGCCGACTCTGTTTCTGCATATGGGCACAATGATATGCAATAATCGAGTTGAAGTGGCCGCTCATCACCGCTTCCGCCCCTTTATTCGCCAGGCCCGTGCTGAACACGAAAACCTGGCTCTGATTCTGCGTGTATTCTTGCTTATTCGATGGTTTGCTCGACATCATTCCCGGAATCCCCTGGTTCATTTTTCCTACCTCCGCCGGATGTCCATCCGGACCACCGCCCGGGCCCATTTTCGACATGGTGTCAATTCCTGCTCCACTATTTGCCACACTACTATTGATACTGCACGAGTCTGATGATTTCGGTCCGTTTCCCGGGCCACCTCCTTTCATAATCGGCGAACTGTCCTCCTTTCCGAGCCCGAAACTGCTCATCAAATCGTTATCCCCGCCCGGTCCTCCCGTCGATGATTGTTGCTGTACTGGTCCGCCAGCCGTTTCCAATTTGTTCATCTTCTTACTACGACTACCCGGTCCAGTAATTTCCCCCGGTTCCGACTTTTTCGGCATACCTCTTCTTCCTCCTGTTTGTTGCGGTAGCGGCTGCTGCTGCGACGACGGAATATAATCGCAATGCATTCCACCTAGGGGTCCATCTGAAACCCAAACCGGAAGGAAAAACCTCAATCATCCTCCCAAAAACACCACCCACAACCACAAACCCCGATACTTACCGTACCCTCCGCCGATGCAACTGGTCATTCAAAACACAAGCAGCTCTCGGGTTCGGCGGCGGCGGCGGCAGCGGCAGCAGCACCAACCAAACTCTTCTTCCACAACAGGCAGCAGGCAGCAGCGCTTCACTTAATTGCAAAATTTCCCGCCTTCCCGTGCTCGAGCGGACCGAAACTCACGTCCAGCGGGTGCGCTTCGCTCCGGACCACGGTCGGATGGCGTTCTGCAGGGCTATTGCGACGCTTTTCGGCCGAATTTGGTACAATTTATCCGCAGCGGTGACAGCTTGGATTCGGAAATTCCTTTCTTTTTGCACTTTTCCCCTTTGGTGGCTCGTTTCGTCGTTTTTTCCTCTTTCAAGCATAATTTTTCAAATCGACGTATCTAACTTTTTCACTGATCTGAGTAAATTCATGGTCAATGTTGACGACCATTTCACTAAAATAGTTTTTCATAAAAATACTTTTCATAAGTTTTTTCATGCTTAACATCACCAGGGATATTGCACGCACTAGGTAAGAAACAAAACCTACTCATTCCATATCATTTTCACAATGAATTTTGACAAAAATACACATACACCGGGTTGGTTCGAGATACGTCATGCCAGATACGTCGCTTTTGTATGGTGCCAGTTTGGTGTATCTGTTACTTTTGATTTTGGCTAGATACGTCGTTTGGTTTTCTCATATATCAAAACGGTGTATCTATCAGTAAAGTTGTAAACATCAAAATAGTTAGATACGTCGTTTCGAACAATATGCTTAATTAAACAAATTAAGCAATAAATCATCAAACAGTGATGTGGATTCTTCAATTTGCTTTATGAATCATGCATGCAGCAGTAAACCCGGATTTGTTTACATTCTCGAGTTACGTCGGATTGAAAAGTTATGCTTGCTTTCTCCGCTTCTCTGGCTGGCTGCTGTTTTTGCGTTTTGACAGCAGGTTTCAGTTTCCGATGCGTCCCTTGCGACCGACGGGGAAGGTGTACTAAAATTTGGTGAATGTGTGAACCGAGCTGAACGTACAGGGTGGGACGAAGAAAAATTATCGTCACACGTTATTGCATCTTGCTTTGCTTTATAGATTACCGTGCAAATGTTCAATCGTCTAAAATATTTGTTCACACGTCAAACACCAAAGAAAGTAGCAAGTAAACAAACCGATTATTCTATGAACCACCCAAAAAGTGTAACCGACGCTAAAAATTTCTAGCAGCGAAACGAACCAATGTATGCTGAAACTGGTGGGAACATATTGTCGCGTGACAAAAAATTTCTGCAGGGGGTCGAATACGGTGCAAAAAAAGCAATATTATTTAAATCCCGGTCAACCATTTCTTTAAAAATCTTTATATTTTCTTTATAACTTTATAACTTTGAAGACGTTCACATCGAAAAACGATAGCGATCGTCATCGTTTCTTTAAGAAATTTAATGTTAGAATCCTAAAATGGCCGACTTTGGCACCTACTCACGATTTCAAGCGCACAAATCTCTTCGTAAACAAAACCAGCGCACCTGATCTTCTTATTTTAAGCTTATTACGAGTGAGCAAGAACAGAATAATAAAATGCACTGTTGTTTGAAGCTTGCTTCTTGAGATGTGTGCGTCTGAAGTTCTCATGCACTGTTAAAGCAGGATTTCAAGACGTTTGTCCTTAAATAAAAGATAAGTCACATATCCAGCTTTTTACGCTATGATGAGGGGTGATTCACTTTTGACAATTCTTGCCGACAGCCCTTGCAGCAGTAGAAACTCATCAGAGTAGTCCAAAATTTCAGTTCAACTCCAGCAAACTGTCAAAAATTTTCACTTTTGTTATTTACAAGTTTTGCCTTAAGTTTTTCTGTATAAATTAAATATTTAAATGCCTTTTCTTCAATTTCAGGTTCGCGATTGCCGCTTTTATTTGTTATATCAAAGCAATTGGAATAATACAAGTAGAGGACGTCGAAAAACTTAACGATTTTCTTCCAATGGTCGCAACTTTGGATTAATAACACAAACATTACCCTGTTTACCTATCAAAATCCTTGTTCGTTTTTTAGTTCTTGTTGCCATTCGCTGTTTGTGATCGTTGCTTGCCACCTGTAACTGTAGACACCAAGGAACTGTAACTAACCTTGGTCACGCCCACTCATTCCAAAGGACTCCCAGCCCACTCAGGATCGGCATCTTTCGCCGAGACTTTGCAAGGGCTTGTCCATAAACTATGTAGACTCTGTTGGTGGTACCGGGGGGCCTAGCCAAAGTCTACGGTTCTTAAAAATTTCGAAAATTTTGTATGAAAGAAAATCTACGAGGGACATGGGGGATCTGAGATTTAGATGAGTCTAAAGTCTCATCGTGGAGAGGCTTCACCTGTAGGAGTTGCATAAGTTGCACTATGTATACTCAGAACACATTCACTTCGTCCTCGTAGCCTTGGTATGCGTTCGCTTCACTGGTTAAGGTTACACAGAGAGTTCCCGGCTTTTTTTTCTGGTACGAGATGTCCGCCGGGATCACTCTGTGCATCCAGAACACCTTTGTTTCCCATTTCACCAGGTTCCCTCCCGAACCCGAGATTTTTTTTTCCGTTTCTGTCTGAAGTTACGGATTTACTCCTTTTCGTCACCAGGTAGTGGGTCGTTCAAGTGTTTGTACTGGATGAATCTCAGGTGAAAATTTCCGGAGGAATCCTCGAAGGTAACTCATGAAGGAATCAAGTTCACCTTTTCCTTCCTAGAATCCTACAGCAGTTTCCTTGGGGAATTCTCATGTACATTTTTCCGAAATACCTCTGGGAACCCACGAACAAAAAATCCTCGAACAGTTCAGCATCTGGAAGAATTTCAGTAAGTAACTCCTGGAGCTCTCGAGGGAATCTCCATGAAGAAAAGTTGAAACCTCACGCAGTTTTTTTTTTGGGACTTCTGCACCACCTACACTTGAGAACCCTACTTGGAATTTCCCCTGCAATATCTCTCCCGGGAATTTCCGAGCAATTCCTTCAACTCTGCAATCATTTTTTTTACAAACACTGTCTTGTATTATGTTTCCAGTTCAAAACCGAATTAGCGACATTTTTTCTTTGACTTCCGCTGCCTTTGCCCCGCGTTAAACATAATGTCGGAAGTGGGGCGCTGTATTGTACACCTGGTGCACTATACAGCGCCCCACTTCCGACATTGTGTCCAACGCAAGGCAAAAGCAGCGGAAGTCAAAGAAAAAATGTCGCTAATTCGGTTTTGAACTGGAAACATAATATTTGTTGTGCTGGTAACAATAAGGCAATCCATGACGACTTTTCGCGATGGGGGTGACAGCCAAAAATGTAAACATAGTGTGAGTACAACTTACCAAAGTTTCGTCAAGTGTCGTCGGTGCTTAACAAATTCCTTTGTGTTCAACTGTCACCCCGATCATCGTATGTCAAAAATACATGGTAAACAAAAGAAATCAGCTGATCGCATCTGTCTCATGGATAGCCTTATGGTAACATCAGGTGAAAAATTTCGACAAATCTGGAGCAGTGAACTGAAATTTTAGGCAACTGTGATGCTGCAAGGGCTGTCGGCAAGAACCGTCAAAAATGAATCACCCCTCTTCACAGCGTAAAAAGCTGGATATGTCACTATAGTAGCCGAAATCATATGATCAAAGTTCAAATTAAGTCGTAGCACTCGGGCTCAGACTGGGTACCACCCGGATAAAAACTAACCATAGGGTGTATGGTGAAAACCATTCCTGCACCATACAGTGTACCAGCTACAATAAAGTGTATTGTAATGAAATGGTTCGCTATACTATACATTTACATTGGATTTTAATGTAACAATATATTATACTGTTTTTCTTACGTTTGAACCATTCACTTTTCCGAAACATTACTTTTCCGTGAATTTTTAATTATTTCTGGTGTTCGATTTGAATAGATCGTATGTTTGCTGTGATTCCTATGCAGATTCGACCTATTCAAATCGAACACCAGATTTATTCAGTTTAAGATTTTTTCCGTGCTTTGTTTTGTTGATGTTTGTGACTTTTTTGATGCAAAGGAAAGGAAAGAAAAAAAGTGAATAAGTTGAAACATCAATTTAACCTTTTGAAATCGATTTTTTTCGCCGCTGTTGACGCAACCTCGCTGGTGTCGAACACGTTTGTTATGCTCGGTTTCATCGCCGGGGTCATATATGACCCCTCCGGCTCCAAAGGGTTAATGCCAATAACATGTTTAAATAAATCAGTGGTAAACCAGATGTCCTAAGAACTGCAGGTCCAAGCAGGGGTCCAAGAGATATGGCGGGCTCGAGTGCGATGAGAGAAATACGAATGCAATGTAGGCCAACCCGGAAAAATGCAGGCCAGATTACCGTAAATCAGTAGATGAGTTCAACACTTCAACACAATTCTTTCTGTATTTGCATTTAGGGGAGTTTTCTCCTCTTCTCTCATGTGAACTTGCCTTCGACCACAATCGAATCAAATGCGGTTGACAAACTTTATCTTTGACGTAGAGCCATCTTTAACATATGGACTGGACTGAACACTGAAATGACTTTTAATATGGGTTCGTCTGCGGGTTCGCTTTTTAACCTAACTTATATTTGAATCGAACTTGACAGTTATCTCATGAGTTGTTATGTATTTCAAACTTTAGTCAAACTGGTGCCTCAATATTGCAATAACGGTTAAGCACGCTGTAATGATACTTATGTACCTCGTCACCCACTTCATGCAACTACAGTGGTTTAATAACACTTAGCGCGCTCGGCATAGTTCCATCATGCCGCTCAAAGTGTTGCCACAAATAATGCTTAGTTTGCGAAACCCGGTTATCTGGCTGGTGGGGAATGGGAGCCTAAGCTTCAACTGTTAATGCAATCAGAGACTACTCAGACTTAGACGTGGGCGATCCTATATATGAAGGGCAGGCATCAAATTTCTCACTCACGTGATCGGATTGCTCGGATTTAAGTACCCCACACAATGCATACGTTTGCGTGTGCGTGACAGTAGTTTGACACATTTCCCATGGGAAAACTGTCAAAAAAACGCAAACCTCGACGGAACGGACGCTATGTGTTCCAGGCTTTATCCACCTCCGCAATCGGGTCCGCAATCATGATTTTTCACTGCATGGGATGAAAAATAAAAGTCTCTCACTCCAGCGCTCGCGATAGTTCTCTTTCTCTCCATGCGCAACTCACGGATAAACAACAAAGCATCAAATTTTTCACTCCGTGTCCGAGTCACATAACGTCTCTACCGATGCACGAGATCACTTTTTTGACGTTTAGTACTGCCGTGTTTACATTAATTGTTCTTGTTTTCATGGCCATCTAGATAACATGGAACTGCTCAGACGTCAACCGGGTGAAAACGTTGGTTGGTGCAGCCTTAGCAACCATTTTCTCCTGCGTCAACAAACGATTTGTGAGTGAGCACTAGTTGGAGAGAGCATACTTTTATCACGCTAAGGAACCGGAGTGAGAGCCTTTTCAATCGGATATGGGTGCAAGGAAAATATCACAGGCTGCTTTATCCGGATAATATCGCTGTGTGATAGATCGTTACTCGCGCGAGTGAGTGAAAAATTTGATGCCTGATGAAGGGTTATCCAAAACGCTCTGGGAATTCCCAAAGTGCATTCTAATAAATCTAATAAGCCTAAGATGCCATTAACAGGAGGAAAATGGCAAGATAATATAACAATATATGGTTTATGTAATGTAAAACAATTCAACATAACAAAAGAGAACCATTCCAAAACCATTTGATTAAATGTATAACCAGTAGTGAAATTACAATTAAAAACAATTTATTTACGGTACATTTTATTGTTTGAAACCATTCATGTACCATACAATGTACGGTATATTTAAACCCACGTATCAGTATTTTGAACAATTCATTAACAATAAAATGTATGGTTTTGTAAAAAAATATATATGGAGAAAAATATTTTTTTATATTGTTACGATACTTAACAACCTGTATAATATATTGTAAAAATCTTATTTACAATTCACGGTATGGTATCCTACATTACATCTTATTGTTTTTGTATTTTTATTTTTACAGTGGTGTCTATTGTAAAAATATGGTTCTAAATAGTACTGTTACAATATAACGTTCGGTTTTTCTACTGTATTTTTTATTCGGGCACCTCTAGTACTATATTTGGTCCCCGGTACCCAAGTTTGACATTTGGCTGGCTACCTGCTTTTTAACTAACTTTGTGACGCAGTAGCCACAACGAAGTAGTAGCTCATGACAACAAACAAATGTCAGTTTGTCAATGAAAATGGATTCTGTTTCAGAAAACTGGTCATACTGGTCGAGCTAGCATTAGTTTGCAAAGCCAGTGAACTTTTAAGGTAACTTTTCATTCATCTGCACATTATCTGCCAACTCATATATTCTACCGTAGACTATTTTCTACTTACAGTAGCCCACTGAACCTGAACGTAAGCCCGATGCAACCGCCTACAGCTAATCATTTAGAAATTCTTATACAACCCGTCAAGTTGAAGATTCGATTCAGAATCCCTACTAAATTTGGAAAAAAATAGATTGAAATGCAGCTTCAACTTTTGTCCGACCCTAGATCCGACCTTTTTATTAACTCTCAAATAATTTGATAAAACAATCATCAACAAGATTGTCGCCTATTTACCGTAAAGGAGATGATAACAGGGAAAGCTTAGGATATGGTAATGAGTGATAAATATTTTCTATTTCCCGCGCTACACATTATAACTCCATGATTTAAACTACATATATCTAGATTGAGTTTAAATAAGGGCGAAAGTAACATGAGAGAGTTCTCTTCATCGACTCTCTCTTCTGCAAATTAAAGTGACAAGATGCAAATTCAATCGAACTTTTTTACACTTAGACGCTAGATTGCATCGCAACCTAGCGATTTATGACCAAAAAGTTCAACAATACTTGCATCTTGTCACTTTAATTTGAAGAAGAGAGAGTCGATGAAGAGAACTCTCTCATGTTATATTCGCCCTTATTTAAACTCAATCTAGATATTATCAATCCAGTATTGCTTAATGCATCGTTCAACACAATAGGAGATAGAGGCCAGAGCTCCGCACATTTGTTTTAACAACGGAGTTATGAAGTGCTCCTCATCATGCTTTACCCTGGGCCCGGGCAGGCTTCAGTTTGGCTAGTAAAAAGTACATCTTAATATCATTGGAAAGATCTTAATGTCTGCTCTTCCCGGTTCCAGCCCGGTAAAATGGAGATATCTCTTAATTCTAACTGCACCAGGTCAGCAACTGCGCAAGACTATAAGTTCCGATTGGGGATTATCTGTGAAATTTTGCATGCCCTTGAGTCTTGCCTTGAGTTCTGCTGACAGCAAAGGCAATATCGAAATGTTGAAACTGGCCCGAGTCTGAACTTGAAGCATCATTAGTAGCAGTCAAGATTATCGTGGTCATTTCTGCATATTACATTTTCAGATTTTAGACAGCCACAATTGTATGGTAACCTAAAATAGAAGGAGATATTATTGATAAAACCAATCAAACCAATTAAACGGATCATGCTGAACCGCCCAACGCCATATTTTTTCTTGTTTATACTTGCGTAAATAATGTGTTGGTTACTCTTAGCAACAAAAACGGAGTACTAGAAATTCAATTTGCAGCGAGACGCAAGGTTATATAGGTTGAAGGTATTATATATTTTCTCGCTAGTACTTCGTGAGTCATGAAATTTTCAAGTAATGTATGGGAGTTAGAGGTCTTTATTTTGTCTTTGATATGATCGCACTCTTGGGGAAAGACACTGAGCTGGAGACTAGGGACAAGACACTGTGCAAACGAGAGTAACTCTGAGAAATTCTGAGTAACTCTTTTCACCATCTTCTTCTTCTTCTTCTCTATGGCTCTACGTCCCCACTGGGACTTGGCCTGCCTTGCTTCAACTTAGTGTTCTTTAGCACTTCCACAGTTATTAATTGAAGGGCTTTCTTTGCCTGCCATTGCATTAATTTGTATATTGTTAGGCAAGTACAATGATACACTATGCCCAGGGAGTCGAGAAAATTTTCCCGACTGGAACGGGAATCGAACCCGCCGTCTCCGGATTGGCGATCCATAGCTTTAGGCTAACTGGAGACTCTTTTCACCAATGATCGATGAAATTTGTTGAAAAACACCCCTAAAACTGCAAGAAAGGCGAGATACGAGCAATATTGTTTTGATTTTGCGATGAATCAGGCAACACCCAAGTAAAAACGGGAGCAATCCGGAGGGATTCTGAGTAGCTCTGTGAAGGGAAATGTACTCTCCAGCTCAGTGTCTTGCCCCACACTCAGAAATAAATCAAAACTAAATAGTTTAAATCCCACACTAACATGCTATTCGCCTGGTTGACCCCAGGCTCGGTTTATATGCAGGCTATACAGGCTCAGTATAACTTCGAGTTACACGTAGTCTAGTATAAGGGAACTATAGTTAAGCTTGTATAACCAGGATTTACTGAAAACTGTATAGTTTTTTTTATTGATTTGGGTTGTCTTTGTTTTTAGAACGAAAAAAAGAAGAATAACGAAAATCGGAACATTTTGTATATTTCAAATTAAATATTCTAAATAAAACGTTATCTACACTTGGAACCTAAAACAGGTGCTACCATAAAAAGGAACACATTTGCATACGTACTATGTATCCAAAGCACTACCATTAGAATTGTCCTTGAATCTGATCCAAGGACTTCAATCTGATTTTCCGTTTCATTTCTGGTTCTGGCAATAATATGCACTTCCTGTCGCATCTCCTTCGGGTTGTAATCATCGTGGAAACCAGTCAAAAAGGTCTCCGGCCTTGAGTCTGGGGAAGCCTTGGGGCAAGTCTTTAGGGTCGATTCAAATATGACGTCCATCATTTTTCCGGATTTTTAGACCCCCCCTCCCCCCACTGTCACGCTTTTTTGTATACCTTATACATGGCGTGTCACACTTTCTCAGACCCCCCCTCCCCCATAAATGATGGACGTCATATTTGAACGACCCCTTATTTGCGGTCTCGAACGTTGGTGATGGATGGTTGTCCCTGACGAGGTCCCTGCAACGATGCAGAACGACGAAAATGAACTATTTGAACGCCTTTACATTGAAAGCTATTTGATATGTACTTACATTATTTTGCTGGTGGTGGTCGCAATTCTGAATCCGTTACAGCAGGAAAAATGCTCGCAACTGTGTTATCATCCTGGTTTCAATCAATTTCGCGGATGAACTAGAAATTACCGAAGATGGCGGAGCTAACAACTTTTTTCGACGAAGGCGATTGAAGTAGACTTACATAAACTATTTTGGTTTTATTTGGCAATAGTATAACTTTCAAATCTTCAACAGTATATTTACTATACTGAGCTAAGTGTATATGCATAATATGACAAAAATGATTAAGTTTTAATCTTTCTTTGTTTTTTAATGTTTGAGAGTGCGAGGCTAGAGAGTACATTTTCCTTCACAGAGTTACCACAGAGAACAGACATCCAGGATAGAACTTGGGGCAAGACACTGTGCTGGAGAGTACATTTTCCTTCACAGAGTTGCTCAGAATTTCTCCGAAATGCTCCCGTTTTACTTGAGTATTGCCTGATAAATACTATCGCAAAAACAAAACAATATTGCCCGATCTCCCGCTTTTCTTGCAGTTTTAGGGGTGTTTTTTCAACAAATTTCGTCGATCATTGGTGGAATGAGTTACTCAGAATTTCTTAGAGTTACTCTCGTTTGCACAGTGTCTTGCCCCAAGTCTGATTCAGATGGGAAAAAGTGGACGAAAATTGTCATTTTGTTGTGAATTTAATGCACAAATTTGTTCACCTATTGTTGACACCGCGCGTAACATCGAGCGAAGGACGCGGCGTGAACATTAACGGAGTGCGACAAGTGCAGGTATACTCGGCTCTGAAACAGGTTCCAGACTAAGAATGCCCAGGATCTACTTGTCCGACTAAGGAGGGACAGTATATCGGCCTGGGGAAAAACTTGGTTTGGATTGCTGGTCAAAGTCTTTAAACAAATCGGATTACAGGCTAAGAATGCCCAGGATCTACTTGCCCGACTAAGGAGGGGCAGTATATCGGCCTGGGGAGAAACTTGCGCTGGTTTTCTGATTAGTTTAATGATGTTTGGAGATGGATGGTTTCGGATGAAAACATCGATGAGTCGCTTGAATGTCAATCAAGAACTGTTTATTCGTATGAAAAGGTCGGTCTTATATAGCCCAAAATTTTGGAATTGATGCTCAGTACGCATGCGCGTCTAACTTTTCCATGCAATGTCCTAATCCAGCTTTCTCTATACACTTGGATTTAATCTAGCCCTTTTTTTTGGTACTAGCCTTACTAAATGGCTGTAGCATTATCAAACCCTAGCTTATAGCGCCTGCGACCGAGCGTCTTCCTTAATCTAAAACTTACTCCCGTTTTATTGCTCTAGCGCTTAGCCAGAGTCTTCTAGAACCCTTACTAGTTATTGCTTAGCGTCCTAAAGGGTATGCTTGTTCAATTGTTATGAATCGGCTGTTCACTGATAGTAAAATTTTATTACTCATTTGATTACAATGAAATTCGTTTTTGTTCTATGCCACGACCTTCAAGCAGCGACCCTATCGCAGAGCATGTTCAAATCTTCAGTATCGTGGCCTAGTCTTTCGTTTCTGTTCTGACACTATGAAACGTTTTACTTTGGTGACTTACAATGCATTCTTATGAACGACTACACCATGCAACCGACCGCGTACAAGTTTTTGGTCGTAAATTACGCTTCCTTATTACGTGCGTACTGCCTCTATCTGCAGCCAGGTTCCTTGCTTTTTTTTTGATTGTCGGATCTCTCACGCTGCTACCGTGGAGGCAAGAAATGGATTATCAAACTTGACTATATGGTTCGGTGCATTTTTCTGGCTAGAATTGTGACGAAAGAGAGTAAAAGGATTTTGAAAATGACTCAACTCTAGGTGGCTGCTGATAAGACGTGGGCTTAACTTCTGGCTGTATTTATTTTTATTGCGAACCGAACACTTTGATGGTGCTTACTTGCAGCTAGTTGGTTTTGTTTTTTTTTTGTGTCTTCCTTTTGGTTAAACAATCTTTTCTTTCCGTGATTTTTTATTCATTCGTAGGTCAATGACCAACCGTGAGAATTTTATATTAATTTGTGATTAATTGCAATGCTTGCTTTCGTAACACTCCGGGCCCGGTAAATCGACTAGATTTAAGCTTAGTAC
>NC_085138.1:27182347-27222021 GCF_035046485.1 Aedes albopictus | reverse complement strand
CCCCTTACCAAGATTCTAACGATAAGCAGCATTGTTACAACACCTTGTAAATTTATTTTTAAATTGGTAATATTATATATATATATATATATATATATATATATATTTTATCATTATTTTTATTTATTTATTTTTTTTTTTTTTTATAATTGTTTATTATTATTATTATTATTATTATTGTTTGAGGACAAATGTTGTAAGATATAAAAAATATATTATTGTAATTTTAATTGTCAATTTTCCATATTATGCAGTTAAAATGTTGTCTTGTCTGCTAACTGAGTCTGCAATTCCCAATTGATGTAGAATTGTGATATACATAGTAGCGATGCTTTGCTAGTAAAATCGATTCTGGCTCGTCTTCATAACGTTCGGTTCGATCACACATCCTGGACCGAGTGAATGATGCGTCTTGAGATTATGTGATATATGGGTATAAGCCGTACTACCCCGCTGAATTTGGATGATGGCTCCCTTCAGGTTTTGTATTCCGGTGCTCAGGATCTGGTAGATCTTGTTATCATATGACATGGCGTTGACATCTGGGGCCTTGTCATCTTAATGGAACTGTGATAACTAGATACGTGGGCCCTTGTACCTTCCTGAATCGTCGCTGATGGCTGCCTTTGGGGTTGGTTGATCAGCATGCAGGATATTATACTTAGGGGCTTCCTATTCCCTGGTAGTTATTGGAATTGTGATATGAGTATATGCTGGTCCTCGCACTGTTGGAAGAGGGGCTGTCTCCGACAGCGGCATCATTTCCAAGGGATCGGGTTGATCTGCTGGTATATATGTTTTAGGTGCTGACTTCTTGATGTTCCTCAGTGTGTTTCGATGAGTTAAGAATGTTGTCAATGAATCCCATATTGAACAAATGAGTTGCCAGCTGAATCCATATATTTCGTAGAGTATACGTCCGTGCATCAAGGTATCTATTATGAATTTTACAAGTCTTCCGATCAAATATAACCCTATGGCGGTGGAAGTAACGTTTCCGAGCCATGTTGACCAAGAGAGTAGTTTAGTCCAATATTTGTGAACGACGCTGTCTATGAGGTTTTCTGATATTAACGCATCAAAGTGAAATCCTTGTATACTGGGACTATGACCAGTTAGAATCTTGTGGACTACATTTGATGCGATTCGCCTGTCTCCTTGGTCATAGATCATTGTTCGCATCTTTTTTAGGCTCTCCGCATCATATACACCGCTTTCCATTAGATTCGGGAGCGGTGTGTATGTCCACTTGGTAACTATATCTGTAGCAAGTTTGTGAGGCGCAGTGGTTTCTCTTATCTTACCGTCAAAGGTATACCATCTGCCTCCAAATTGAAATTTAGCTGGCAATAGCGGTGTACACTCTATTTCTGTTCCTCGTAATTGAAGTGTTCGAGTTACAGGTGACAAATACATTGTAGTATTTCCATATTTTACCGGCAATTCTTGGAAGCACCTTTCGGATGCAAATGGTTGAACGTATACTGGTTTACATTCAAGTACGTGCAGCACTTCTCCTGCTACTACTGCCGAAAATCCTGTTCTTTTCATTAAGGCATTTACGAATTCCGTCGGATTTAGTCTGGCTAGAGTAAGTTTTGTTTCTAGCAATGCCTTGTCTATCTTACACATTTCAGTCATGACTGTGTTGTAGACATCATCTAATTTTTGTCCGATGTAATTCTCCACCAATGTTATTTTTGAATTAAAATATGTGAATATATCGTGGTTCTTTGCGTTAGATGGCCTTCTAGTAAACGGTGATTTGAATGCTGCTGCTTCCAGAATAAATATTCTGGGATGATCGGTTGCGTGTCCGTTATAACCGCATATCTTTGCTGTATTCCTTGTTCGAATAGAAAACAGGTGGGTATCCGATAGCGACGTATATACAGTATTTTGGTTTTCTTTGGGTGCATCTAAATTGATTGTTTTGTTGACGTTTCCTTCGTATATAACTTCGAAGTC
Organism: Aedes albopictus; assembly: GCF_035046485.1. NCBI lineage: Eukaryota > Metazoa > Arthropoda > Insecta > Diptera > Culicidae > Aedes > Aedes albopictus. Next base: position 27,220,053 of record NC_085138.1, on the reverse strand, counting down.
GGTTTCTTCACATTTCTGATTCATGCTAACGTCCCATGTTGAGTAGCCATCTTCGGAGTCCAAACAATTACCGTGCGAATATGGACATACTAGCCCATGACGCAGTATTATTTGGTCATTCTCATGGTCCACTGTAGCCATGTAGTTGTATAACGATATCTCATATTGGTAGTAGACTAGTGCGTTTGTCCATATATATTCCGGCGTTTTATAAGTACCGCCGCTGCAGGAACTTGACCATACACTGCCTACCACTAATGTTTCGCCTCTTGTAGTTTGATTACGCTTCAATTCCAAAAGTCCGCTATTCACTGTTAACGGGATGCTTCCCATTAACTGAGATCTTCTGCATTCCTCAGGCGTAAATTTTTTGACTATATAGGAATATCCTCGTTCGTAGTCTGAAGTGTGAGAGTGCATGCCGCAATGTCGTATTGATCTTTTTATAATTAATTTGCATTGATATACCATTGCGCTACCTTTAGCATTTCTCTGCAGCACTTGTATGGGTACTTCTGATATGGATAGATTTTTTGATGAAGGCATACATGATTCAACATCTAAGAGTGAATAAGATGTCATATTTACGTCGGGGTTCGCGCAGTCGTATGCTATTAGTCCAGACGGTTGAGCTCCTAGGGCCTGACATGACAAAATACATAGCCATTAGGATGACCATATACCATGGCGCGGTGATAATTGTTTTTTTAATAACCCTTTTTCTTGGTTGATTTGTATTCATCTTGTCTCGTAATGCCTTCACCTTTTCAACATCCACCTTACACCTTTTACCCCATGAGTTGAAGTTAACGTTCGCCTTCTGGTGCATCGTTGCCTCTGATGGCGTGGACATGCTTGATTTGGAAAGCAAAGATCTTAACGGTTGTATTTCTTCCCGGTTGTAAAAATGCGAAATCCTTTTTCTTTTTGGTATATATTCGGCTTCATCGGCGATAATTTCACTGTGATGATTCAAGTGATGTATGTCATCGCGTCGTGGGGTTATCATATTGACAATGCCTGGCTCAGGCACTGGCTTCGCTATGATGGGCTTGATTTGTAAACCATCTAGTGAATTTGATACTTCGTTTATAACTTTGGGTTGGACTGCCTGTGAAGTTGCTTTATCCCCCTTGACATCCAATACAGCTACCTTGGTGGCAGCCCTGGTGTAGATTCCATGGCTCGTTGTTATGTCTACTGATCTAACCTGACCATCTGACGCTTGGTAAGTTTTGATAACTCTTCCCTTTAGCCATTTTCCGGGTGGGGTTTCCTTATCAGTTATTATAACGATGTCGTCTACCTTGATGGGTTCTACCTTTTGGGTCCACTTATTTCTCTTAATTATTGTTGGCAAATACTCCTTCTTCCATCTATCCCAAAAGTATCTGGCATTATGTTGGACGCGCTTATAGTGTTCCTTACTTAGGCTTCCAGCATCAAGTGAATAAGGGGGAGCATATTCACCTGCGCGACCAATTAAGAAGTGGAACGGGGTTAGTGGTTCATCATCGATATTTTCAATGGGGATATGCGTCAATGGTCGTGAGTTTAGTATGAACTCTGCTTGAATCAATGACGCTCTTAATTCTTCAATGGATGGTCTGTGATGCTGTCGGGCCTTGGCAATTTCATAGAGACATTTTTTAATTATCTGTATTAATCGCTCCCATGCTCCTCCGAAATGGGGTGCAACTGGAGGGTTAAATGACCATTGTATTTCCATCTCAGCAGCTAATCCATTTCCCATTTTTTGGCTTATTGCGTTGATTGACTCCTGCATTTCTCGTTCAGCGCCTATGAAGTTTGTCCCATTGTCACTATATATGTGCTCAATTTTTCCTCTTCTATGTTGAAAATTCCTCAAGCAAACTAAAAAGGCGTCAGTATCTAGACGCTCAGCGAGTTCTATATAAACGGCGCGAGTTGTTAAGCAAGTGAAAATCACACCCCATCTCTTTTCTACAGAGCGTTTCACTTGCACTTCTAGCGGCCCGAAGTAGTCTACGCCTGTATGTGTAAATGGATTGGCATATATATCAAGACGACACTTCGGTAATGCTGCCATTTGAGGTGTTATTGGGGAAGCCTTTTTGATTTTACAATATTGACAATTTGTCTTGACTTGTTTCAGCACTTGTCTGGATCTTATGATCCAGTACTTCTGATAAGCTGCTCCTAGAACCACATTATCTCCCTGATGTAGATATTTTTCATGGTACATTTTCACGATTAATCTCGTAATGTGGTGTTTGTATGGTAAAATTATCGGTTGCCGCATCGACAACGGTACTATATTTGTTTTTTGCAGGCGACTGCGGGAGACCATTACACCATGTTCATTTAGAGCAGGTATAAGCGAGTTTATCTCGGAAAGCTTGGTCAGATCACCGTGCTTAGTTAGGTCTTCCATTTCCTTGGATAATCCTTCCCATTGAGCTTTTCTTATGATGGCTCTTTCTGCTACCTTTTTATCCTCGTAGCTAATATGTTTATTGAATCCATTTTTGTTCTTAATCCAGTCTACAAATTTCTTTAATATGCAGACATGCTTGACCAGCTTATTCCAGTCTGAATAACGGTATTCCTGAATAAACTGAAACTCTTGGTCATCGCAGTGCATCAGTACTGCATTTTTGATTTCTTCTTCCGTATCCTTTATAAATTTGGATTTCGGCCAATCGGCTTCTGGTTTCCAAATAAATGATGGGCCCTTTAGCCATTTTGTTTCGCCTTTGGCCTGCTTCGTGGCTTCATCAGCCGGATTATTATCCGTGGGAACGTACCGCCACTGATCCATTTTTGAGGTTTCTAATATTTCGCCGACTCGATGTGCTACGAACGTTGTATATTTTCGATGATCTGAAAAGATCCAAGATAACACGGTTTGTGAGTCAGTCCAAAACGTAATCTTAACGGGACGCATTCGCATTTCTTGCTGGATCGTATTTGTTAACCTTGTTCCCAGAATAGCTGCTTGTAGTTCTAATCTGGGTATTGATAACTGTTTTATTGGAGCCACCCTTGCTTTGGCTGCCATCAATCTAATGCTTGTAGTTCGACCAAGCGTATCTATACCTCTTACATAAGAAGCGGCTGCAAATGCCTGTTCAGACGCGTCAACGAATGTATGCAATTCGAATTGATCTGCCTGGACGGAGAGCATCCATCTAGGAATTCTTATGTGAACTGCTTGTTTGATGATGTCAATCCATTGTTGCCATAAATTATATGATTTATCGGATATTTCGGCGTCCCACGAAGAAGTTTCCTTATGTAATTCCTGCATCAATATTTTCCCATGTATGGTTAAATGGGATATTAATCCCATCGGGTCGTAGATGCTCATAACGAATGACAACACTTCTCGCATTGTGGGTTTTCTTCTTTTGTTCCTGACGTCATTATGCAGCCGATCAAATTTGAGTACGAAGCTAATACAGTCCAGTTTGGTATTCCAAAATACGCCTAGTACCTTCTCATTATTAGATTCCTTGTCTTCGAATGTCTTAACGCAGTCGGCTTGAATCCTTTCCGGAGGTAGCGCAGCTAATACTCCATTATCGTTGGAGACAAAATTTCTGATGAAAAATCCAGCCTTATCGTGTATTTGAATTACATCGCTGATTATGTTTACAGCCTCACTTGCTGAGTTGAAGCTGTCGATATAGTCATCTACATAATGTTGTTTTACGATTGCTTCCGCGGCTGTGGGTTTTGTTGAGCTAAAAAGACTTGCATTGTAATTTTTAACTATCTGTGCGCATGCTGGAGAACAAGTTGCTCCGAATATCATGACCTGCATGACATAAATGTCAGGTTTTCGACTTTCATCACAATCTCGGAACAGAAAGCATTGTTTCTTCTGGTCGGATTTAATAATTCCGACTTGACTGAACATTTCCTTAATATCTCCTGCTGCAGCAATAGCTCCCTCCCGGAACCTGGTAGTTACTCCAAATGAGGAGGTTGTTGCATCGGGTCCTGATATTAAAGCTGAATTCAATGAAACACCTTTTGTTTTTGCTGCCGCGTCAAATACCAGCCGAGGTTTTGGGGGTGTCTTATTTTTATTGATCACGATGAAATGTGGTAGGTAATATGCATCCTTTGACCATTCTACTTTTTCCTTTCGGCTTAGCTTTCTAGCATATCCTTTTTTTACGTAATCTTCTATGGTGTTGATTGCCCATTCCTTCAAATCCTTGTCCTTGTTGAGTTTGCTCTCCAGGTGTAACAACCTTTTATATGCTTGATCATAGCTATCAGGAATCTTAATGTCATCTTCCTTCCAAAGTAACCCAATTTCATACCGGTTGCCTGTATAATTCAATGTTTTATTTATAATTTCATTCGCACGAGTTACTTGCTTGGACTGTGGTAAATTTTGAGAAATCCTTACTCCAAAATCCTCGGTGGAAAAATATTTTCGCATCATGTTATGCATCTCGTCCTCTTCTTGAATTATCAGCATGTGTTCCTCTTGAACAACTTCTTTTATATTACCGAATATCAACCATCCTAGTTTTGTTCTAATTGCAATGGGGTTATCTGCCTCCATTGCTCGTTTTTCAAGTGGATACAATAAATGGCTATGATTCAGTCCAATCAGTAGCTTTGGTTGAGCATTTTTATAGTTGTTTATCGGTAAATCTTTAAGGAATGGATAGTCTCTCTCCAGGTTTGTATAATTCACCGTTTGAATAGGCAAATGTAAATTTGCTGCTGTTCTTACATTTGATAATGTATATTCGATATTGGAATTTCCTTTGATTTTAATTCTCACTCTTTTGCTCATTTTTTCTTCCCTGGATACATTTTGTGTCCATTTGATCTTTAACGGCGCGAGTTCTCCTTCCAATTGTAATTCTTCCGCTAATCCTTCATCAATTAAGGTTAGGGATGAACCTGGGTCCAAGAACGCATATGTATCCACTGAACAGGTTTCGCTTCTTAAAGTCACGGGAATTATTTGGTAAAACACCTTGGCCTTCTGTTCAAGATGTAAATTAGACGTCTCTTCCTTGTTAGACGCTGATCCTTCAATTCCATTATTTTGGCTTCTTTTTGCCCAAGCAACTCGTTGATCTCCAAATGGTTTTTGTATGTGCAATAGTTTGTGATGGTTTCCGACACAACTTCCTTGTCCGCATTTTTTTGGATAGTTACACCTCCCTTGGTGTTTGTTCAAACATATAATACATGCTCTAATTTTGATCGCTTCCTTCATTCTGTTATTTGGTGTTAACCTTATAAACTGTCCGCATTCCGTTATTTTGTGAGCTCCTTTACACATTAGACATCGGTTGTATGCTTCCTGATGAAAGTTTACTCTGTTTTTGCGCTCTTGCAGTTTAAACGGCGTAGTGAGTTCTCGATGAATGTCAGCCTTTGGTTTAATCCATTTATATAGATCCTGTAAGGTTGGCATATTATTTCCTTGCTTCGCATTGCTTTCAACAACTTCCATCCATTTTATTTGAAGGTCATATGGTAGTTTATTAACTACTTCTTCAACTAGACGAGGATCTCGTAGGTATTCAGTTTGATGAGATGCGGTTAGGTGGGCTACTAATCCTTCCAGTGTGTTGGAAATTTCTACTATGGCTAGATGGCCTCCAGGTTTAATTTTCTCTAAATCTTCGCGTAGCTCCTTGTAGACTCTTTTCGGCTGTCCAAATTGCTTTTCCAGCCGGTCTATGATTGCAGGTACGTTTTCTTGATCCAACATTAATGGTTGCACACTTTTGGCTGCTAACCCTCCAAGCGATTTTTGTAGACGAATAAGATTTTCTAAATTGGAATATTTGCCCGTTTCAGTTGTTGCTTCAAATATTTTTTTAAAAGCTGGCCATTCCTTGGCATTACCAAAGAATTGGGGTAGACTCATTCCTTGCCTACGCATATATAATACCAGTGGATCATCTGCTGGGTGGTCTTCATCTTCGTTGTTCGAATTTTCCAATTTTGACTTGCTCTGAGTTGCTTCCGCTTTGACTTTATCCTTTTGAATTACTCTTGCGATATCTAGCAATATATCCTGCTTGCGACCTTCTTCCTGCTTTTTAGCATTTAGTTTATCCTTATAGTGAGCGAGTTCTGCTTCAATAGAATTTGCGTGTACTTCTGCAGATCGTTGTGCCTTTGCCCGTGCGTCAATTTCCAATCGCAATACTTCCATTTGTTGTTTTAATTTTTCCATATCCGCTAGCTGTTGCTTCATGGTATTTTGTTCGTATTGGAACTTTTCGCATTTAACACATAGCCAGGGATCTTTTTTCTCCGGAAGTTTAGACAGTCCCGCACATCCATAATGAAACCAGTGATCACAGGAATCGCAAGCGACCATGTCTTGCATCCCGTCCTTCTGGGTACATAGACGGCAATGGCCATTTGGGTTTTGTGTGAAATTAAATTCCATTGTGATAGTTTCTTTCGTTCTTTTTCTCTTTACGTACCTTTGTTGCTCTTAAAGATTCCGTAGAGCAAACCTAAGCACTATTATACTGAATGTTCCTGGTGATTGTTCTGAATGCACACAATGTAGTTCTTCTTTTTGTCCACAATTTGGCGCTAGTTTATTTCACTTGTGTTTTTTAATGTTTTTAGTTCCGTTGATTGTTTTCTTCAATTCGCTCTATCTCAATGAGCTTTTTAAGGTGTTGAGGTAATGGTTTATTTTTCAACTCCAAAATTTTCGAAATTGAATGCACAACTTTTTCTTCTCTTGATGTATTTTTCCAAAGGGTCAATGTAAACTTTTTTGTTTCGCTTATTTCTCCTGGTAGGAGCGGCTTTTTACTCCACTTTTTAAAGTTTTTAGAATTTTTGATTATGTTTGTTTGACGATCAATTTCTTGGAATCTTTCAACAAGATAATTGACTTCGTCTATTAAATCTTGCATTTTATATTTTTATGCGCCTTTTCTTAATTTTTCATCTTTGAATTTTTAGCACTTGACTTTCATGCTTATTCTGCCTCTCACTTCTTCTTCTTCTGCTTCTCACATCTGCTTCTTCTTCTTCTTGCACCTTTCTAGCACTTGACTTGTGCTTATTCTGCTTCTCACTTCTTCTTCTTGTTTGCACCTTCTAGCACTTGGATTTGTGCTTTTTCTGCTTATCACTTCTTCTTCTTGTTTGCACCTTCTAGCACTTGGATTTGTGCTTATTCTGCTTCTCACTTCTTCTTCTTCTTTGCACCTTTCTAGCACTTGGCTTTGTGCTTTTTCTGCTTCTCACTTCTTCTTCTTCTTTGCACTTTCTAGCACTTGGATTTGTGCTTTTTCTGCTTATCACTTCTTCTTCTTTGCATCTTCTAGCACTTGGCTTTGTGCTTTTTCTGCTTCTCACTTCTTCTTCTTCTTTGCACTTTCTAGCACTTGGATTTGTGCTTTTTCTGCTTATCACTTCTTCTTCTTTGCATCTTCTAGCACTTGGCTTTGTGCTTTTTCTGCTTCTCACTTCTTCTTCTTCTTTGCACCTTCTAGCACTTGGATTTGTGCTTTTTCTGCTTCTCACTTTTTTGCACAGGCCTCACTTCGTTTTATTTTGAGTCCGTAGAATTCCTAGGAGGAGCCACCAAATGTTGACACCGCGCGTAACATCGAGCGAAGGACGCGGCGTGAACATTAACGGAGTGCGACAAGTGCAGGTATACTCGGCTCTGAAACAGGTTCCAGACTAAGAATGCCCAGGATCTACTTGTCCGACTAAGGAGGGACAGTATATCGGCCTGGGGAAAAACTTGGTTTGGATTGCTGGTCAAAGTCTTTAAACAAATCGGATTACAGGCTAAGAATGCCCAGGATCTACTTGCCCGACTAAGGAGGGGCAGTATATCGGCCTGGGGAGAAACTTGCGCTGGTTTTCTGATTAGTTTAATGATGTTTGGAGATGGATGGTTTCGGATGAAAACATCGATGAGTCGCTTGAATGTCAATCAAGAACTGTTTATTCGTATGAAAAGGTCGGTCTTATATAGCCCAAAATTTTGGAATTGATGCTCAGTACGCATGCGCGTCTAACTTTTCCATGCAATGTCCTAATCCAGCTTTCTCTATACACTTGGATTTAATCTAGCCCTTTTTTTTGGTACTAGCCTTACTAAATGGCTGTAGCATTATCAAACCCTAGCTTATAGCGCCTGCGACCGAGCGTCTTCCTTAATCTAAAACTTACTCCCGTTTTATTGCTCTAGCGCTTAGCCAGAGTCTTCTAGAACCCTTACTAGTTATTGCTTAGCGTCCTAAAGGGTATGCTTGTTCAATTGTTATGAATCGGCTGTTCACTGATAGTAAAATTTTATTACTCATTTGATTACAATGAAATTCGTTTTTGTTCTATGCCACGACCTTCAAGCAGCGACCCTATCGCAGAGCATGTTCAAATCTTCAGTATCGTGGCCTAGTCTTTCGTTTCTGTTCTGACACTATGAAACGTTTTACTTTGGTGACTTACAATGCATTCTTATGAACGACTACACCATGCAACCGACCGCGTACAAGTTTTTGGTCGTAAATTACGCTTCCTTATTACGTGCGTACTGCCTCTATCTGCAGCCAGGTTCCTTGCTTTTTTTTGATTGTCGGATCTCTCACGCTGCTACCGTGGAGGCAAGAAATGGATTATCAAACTTGACTATATGGTTCGGTGCATTTTTCTGGCTAGAATTGTGACGAAAGAGAGTAAAAGGATTTTGAAAATGACTCAACTCTAGGTGGCTGCTGATAAGACGTGGGCTTAACTTCTGGCTGTATTTATTTTTATTGCGAACCGAACACTTTGATGGTGCTTACTTGCAGCTAGTTGGTTTTGTTTTTTTTTGTGTCTTCCTTTTGGTTAAACAATCTTTTCTTTCCGTGATTTTTTATTCATTCGTAGGTCAATGACCAACCGTGAGAATTTTATATTAATTTGTGATTAATTGCAATGCTTGCTTTCGTAACACCTATTGTGCCGATAATGGGATCAAAAAACGCGGACGCGGTAGGCGTCCCCTACCGATTTTAACCAAAAAAAATCTTTGGAACTCTCAATGCAATGATTGAGTAGTCTAATCTTAGCGTGTGTGTGCTGTGACCAGTGTACACGAAGCTCAACCAAAGTCCAAATTTTTGTCTTTGGCTCAACTTTATATGCTGCATAGGCAACTTGTACTAAAAGTTTAGTGCTTTTTTCAGTTCTCTTTCCCCTCAGTTTCGTTTTTCCCATCAGGACCGATGACGAAAATATTTTGACAGATCTCTGTGTCCTCTCCCCGACCGTCGACTGGTGTGTGTTCCGAAAAATGGCAGCGCTCATCAAAGGATTGAAATTAGCCAGCCAAATTTCCTCGAAAAATCCGGCCTTGTTCGCGCTGGCCGCGCGAAACGCCCGTAAGTATCGATGAGCAACAACGTGAAGTGGAAAACGGCCGGCGTTTCCTTGTGAAGCTTGCCAAAAAAAAAAGTCCCTTTTGCTTGCGACTCGTTTTTACGTAACATCGCAGCGAGCTCGCCTTCGGTCGCCCCGTACTGTCGAAATCGAATCAACACCCGAAGATCTCGACTCGGGATTTTGTTTATACCTAATTTCTAATTGAGAATATTTTTTTTTCCTTCCAGACGGCTGGAACAAAGACTTCAAACCGGGCAAATTTCCGGAAACGGACAAGGAGCGTGAGGCGGCGGCCCGGAAATACGGTCTGCACCCTTCGGAATATCAACCGTACGAAAACGATGGCACCGGTATCGGAGACTATCCGAAGCTGGCGGATGTGCCGGTGGAAGCGCGCGATCCCTACTATCCGTACGATTTCCCAGAATTGAAGAGAAACCTTCACGACCCGGTAAGTTGGGGATATAATGTCCACTAAAACAATAGGCTAATAACTGTTTGCCATGAATGAGCTGTGATTTGTAATTTGTTTATTTATTCTTAACGATAACCTGTTAGTGAGTACCTTATATCAGGTCAAGGAAGCAACTGTTATAATAATTTAGTACATTAGGAGGAATCTGTGATCTCATTTTTTTCTGTCCAAGGGATAGGTGGGTGGGACAAAGTGAGCACAGAAAATCACCAGGGTGCGATGACGGCGATGACGTCACGTTTTCGATTCCCGCATCTTGTACCAATGTTTAGGGAACTCAAATGCATTGTCAATGGGGGAACCCAATTGATGTTGGCTGCAAACAATCCTATAGTGGTTTCTGCTTTTAGTAGTGTTGCGTGTACGTACACGCTGCATTACACGAACACCACTTGAGTTACTGGTTGAAAATAGTAAACAAAGATCAGCTGTTCCCAGCAAAATCAAATGGGCATATTTTCAACCAGTAGATTTGCATTAGTTTTCGTGACACCGCGCTGCGAAACCACTATTGAGTTGTCCAAAAAATGTCTCACGAAACCTAATGCAAGCCTATCCATATACGTGAGAACAAAAGATGTTTACAAAGTTCTTACAGATAGATTAACACGGGAAATCTGAACACAAACCACTACCACACAGGAATTTGGATTGGTCAATTGGGTGAGAACAGGGATGTCATACGTGCATGTACACGGAGAAAAAACGTTAGTGAATACAAACGTTTTTTGGTTTATTTCAACCGGATTTCAATGTTGAATTTGGCACAAACGACATGTTGGGTAAATTCAACAAACGACGTTAGTTGAACCAAACTGAAGTATGTTGTTGTTATTTTTTGGGATTCGTTGGTAAATTTAACCAAAGTCAGTTTGAAATTACTTCCCGGATAGTTGTTTCATATGACGGCTGCAAAATCAACAAACGAAATTAGTTGTTCCAAACCAAATGCAACAGTTTAAAATAATCGGAATGTGATTTATTTCAAACAAAGCGGTCGATTAAATTTACCAACGAATGTGTTGTTTTTATTCACGCAGAGAAATATCACATATTTGAATCAAATACATTACAACTTTGGTTCAAAACCAATACCTTTTTTGAAACAAAGCAAATTAATATTCGATTCTAATACTGAGCAACTTTGAGTCAAAAATAAGTTTATTTGATTCAAAGTTGTTGTGCCTTTGATTAAAAAAAATTGCTACTTTGAAATAAATATAGGTTTTTGCACAAGTTTGTCTGCCGTCATTTTGTTTTTATTGACAGAAAACGAAATAAAAATTACGCGCCGGACAAAATTGTAGAAGAGATCGTAGTTCTGACGCTCGGTACAGGTGATTTAGGAAAGTTATTCTTATTGAAACTGCTTAGATTTTCGTTATTATAGTCGCATGTTATAGTGGAAGCCTTCAAAGGTAAGTAAGATAATGTGAAACATATTATTTAATTAAAAAAAAAACATGTAATTTCTTCCAGATTATGGCTACTCCGTTAACCTGCAAGGAAGCCAAGGACCTAATACTGCAGCCGTTCCTAGCTGAAAAGATGAAGCGCATCTACGGCATGAACGAACAGAGAAAGGGCTGGTAAGCAGCTGCTGCTTTTTACCAGTTTTTTTACTAATTGAACTCTTTTTCTCAGAATCTTCCGCCGTGTGGGGATACTTCAGGTTTCAACCGTGACGACAATAACAAAGGGCAACTGCACAGCAACATACTTTACCAGCAAAGATTATGTAATTATGTGAATATAAGAATCCCTAAAAGTATTTTTAATATTTTATTGGATTATCTGCTTGGACTGAATATGATCTTATAATTAATTAAAGCATGACGATCACATGCTCTCAGTAGTTAATAGATCACATTCAGTCAAAGCAGGTAAAATATTGGACGATCCTTTTGAAAGATATTACTATCAAATACTATTATTTTTGAAATAAATATATTTTGACTTTAATTCTAAAATATGTGTTTTTTGTTTCAAAAAAAAAAAGCTTTTGAAATAAAGTAGTTATGTATTTGTTTCAAAGAAATAAAGTATTAGAATCAAATATTATTCACTTTGAATTTACGATCCGGCTAACGAAAGCTAGACTTTAAAACAAAAACAAAAGTGCTTTGAAGCTAATACTCGGAAGTCATTGATTCAATGAAAATCGCACTTAGGCCGTGGATCAATGATTATTTTTCTTTATTTCAAAGTCGTTTATTTTTGAATTTAATATATATTTTTCTGCGTGTTGGATTGCTATTCTTCCCATTATTGTTTTTTTTTTGACAATGATAATTATTTTGAATAAATTATGAATTACACATATTTATATATCAAAATGTAATATGTAAAACTTAATAATATTCGCTAGAAACAACTTTTTCTTCTTTTGTTTTTCTCTATTGTTTATGTGGAGGATCCTTGACAGCATCTCCGGTTCGTGGTACTTCAACGAAATGTAGATCTTCTCGGAATCGGTTCGCATATTGTAAATTTGTTTCACAGACTACTTCGAAATCTCAACAAAAGCTCGCTGAACCTATTCCGGTCTCGAGAGCTCGAACGCATCAGGGCATAGGCTCTTCGCTAGTCCAAATCCAACGCGTCCTTGTCCAGAACTTGGTCCAGATCCAACACATCCTCAAAATGGAATTCAATCGTTTGTACAATATTAGCCAGCTCTCGGATGGTGTCGCGCCTCATTTCCGAGCGGTTGAACTCTACGGCAAACATCTCCGGCAGCACAGTTTTGTCGTCCTCTTTGTTGTAGCTGTTCGATCTTCCCGGAGTTTTCCACCTCAATGTTCTCTCGGCGGTCGTCATACACGGTGGCAAAACAAAGCCCATCAAATTTGCAGACAAGATATCCATCCAGTCGGAGATCTGGCACGAGTTCCCGTATTTTTTTTTCTGTAAATTCAATTATAATCAAGATTATTGTTTCGCACATCTCATATTAAAGAAAATGAACTTACCTGCAACTCTCGTAAGTTCTTAAATAACGGAAATTCGCTGAGATTTTTTTCAACTTAATTGCTCAGCTCAGACTTTGCAAAATGCGGTTATGACATAAGAAAAAAGAAAAAAACAAGTTGGCAAATATGATCCACACGGAGAAATCAAACTACCTAATTTTTGGGTTGATTTTACTCAAAGCTGAGTATATCGAATAAACTAGTTACCCAAAATTAGGTTGTTTTCCCTCTTTCCCTCACCGATGTTGTCAAAAATAAACAGAGATGCATCTACCCAACGGGGGTCCTTGAGCCCAATAAGCCAATTTTGGGTAAATGCAGGTTTACTCAAATTTGGGTTGAATGAGGGGGGGGGGGTCTTGGGTTGAATTTACCTACTCTTAAGTAAATGTTTTTGCTGGAGGTGAAGGCAATTTACCTAGTGTGAGTTTAATCGATTTACTCAAATTTGGCTTATTGGGCCGAACTATGCGATTGCATCAAAAGAACTCAATTTTGGGTAGTTTGGCGGTTCCGTGCAGTAATTTGGTTCGATTCAAACTAAATTGTTTGTTGTTTTTGCGTTGACCGGAATAATCGTTTGATTTAACCGCCGGAATGGTCAAATTAAACTAATATTTTGGTTTATTTACGGCAGTTTGATCAACTTAAAATTTAGTAAAAATAAACGACTGCATTTCGGTAAAAATGACAAAACTTTAGTTTGAAGTTACTGACGTCGGCTTTTGTCATGAAAACATTGCTGGCAGTAGAAACAACAAATTTGTCGTTTTGTATCAAACCGACGTCGTGGTTTTGAAATAACAAATTTGCGATTTAAAACTACTATTTTATTAGATTGAGAATCAACAAACGTGTTTGTTGTTTCAAACTGTACTGTTTTTTCTCCGTGTAGTGATTGAAATGATCTTGGAACATTTTCGTTAATAATTTCGTTTTCAATTCAAAACACTTCACATTTTTTCTTTGGAACACGTTTATTATCGCGAAAGCTAACCAACAAACTGACAATCACATTCTAATCCTGATTATATGCCTACTATGATACAACTTTTCTCTATGACGATGGTCTCCACAATTGACATCATCTCTACTGCTTGATGCATTGCTTATGCGTAGTTTCTTAAAGAGGATTATATTCTTATCCTATATTTATTATCCCTCATGATCCCTACAGTGCAGAAAATCCTCTTGACATTATTACAGGAGATCCACCGGAAACTCCAACAGGAGTTCACCGAGGGTTTTCATCCGAGATTCCAGGAGTGTTTTTGGATCTCCCTTCAGGAATTTCAACCGGGATTGCTTCAGAAGTTTTTTGTGGGATTCCTCCTGATGTGTCTTTCATGATTCCTTCCGAAATTCCTTTCACTAAAATATTAATTTCAGTCTTCCCGCAGGAGTTCTCCCAAGATTATCCCTGGAGTTCTTTCTGGGATTTCTCCAGAAATACATTCCGAAATGGTTTATGAGATTCTTCCAGGCAATCTTTCCTTTAGGAAATTCTTCCTTCTAGGAATCCTCCAGGAGTTACTTCACAAGTTCCTCTCATAGTTTCTTCTAGAATTTTTTGAAGATATTCTTCTAAGATTACACCGATAATAGCATCTGGGATCCCTCCATAAATTTAACCCGGAATATTTTACGTTTTTTTTTTTCAGAAGATCTTTCCGGGGTTACTTCAGTAATTTCTTCCGAGATTTCCCCAGGACTTTCTTTCGGGATTCCTTCAGCGATCCTCCAGGCGTTCAATTCTCCAGGTGCTTCTTATGAGATTTCTTCAATACTTAATTTGTATTACATCCATCAAATCCTTCCGGGTTTCCTCCAAGATCTTCCTGACGGATTCCATCAAGAACTTCTTCTTGGACTCCTCTAGGAACTTATTCCGGTAGTCTTCCAGCGACTTTTTCCAAGATTTATTTTTTTTTATTTCTGTCTGCAACTCCTACAGGAACTCCTTAGGGATTCCTGCGGGAGATCCTAATGGAATACTTGCAGATCATTCTGGAACCCTTTCCGGACGTTCATTCTGGAATTATCTCATGGAATTTCTCATGAGAATCCTCTAGCAGTTTTTTTTTTCAATTCCTTATGGAAGTGTACTGCCTATCCACTTAGAAATCTCTCATAAGTACCTTATTGTGATATATGTATGTTCCATTCGGCCACCCCTCGTCGTCAGGTTTATATATTTTGACAGAAGGCATAACACAGTCGGACTGAAGATAGAACAACAACGCGTGTGAACAGGTGTGAACATGTAAAACCATTATAATCGCAAATAAAATGTTTCTTTATGTTTTAATCGAATAAAACATTACATTGGCGACGAGTTGTCGATCGTAACGCGCGTAATCGAGTGAAAAACGACGGAAAAAGGATGGCGCAAGGGCCAGCGTTCCGTAATTTCGACTGCGGCAGTGAGGAATGGGAGCTGTACAAGGAGCAGCTGGAGCAGTATTTTGCTGCTAACGGAGTGCAGCCGGATATGAAAAGGGCGGTTTTGATAAACCACTGCGAAGCCAAAACCTACAAGCTTCTTCGTAATCTGTGTACGCCGGATGCTCCAGCTTCGAAGACGTATGACGAGTTGTGTGCGCTACTATCCAAACATTTCACACCGCCGGTAGTAGTACACAAGGAACGGCGATATTTTTTGCGTGCAAAGAGGGAAGAAGATGAGTCGCTGAATGATTGGGCCGCTCGCTTGAAGAACCTGGCCTCGAATTGCAAGATGGGTAGCCACCTGCAGCACAGTTTGTTGCTGAAATTCATCGACGGATTGCAAGGTAAAGCGTACGATAGGATCTGCGAAGAAGACGAGTCGTTGACATTCGAACGAGCGTACGAAATAGCAGTAAAGTACGAGCCGGATTCTCCCAGAGCAACAGGAGTGTTCCAGATCGACCGAACCAAGTCAGGACCGAATAGTAAGCAAGGAGCAGCAAAACGAGGAATGACGACGGGACTCTGCTTGGCGTGCAACAAACCAGGTCACTACAGACGCGATTGCCGTTTAAAGGAGTACGTGTGCAAGAAATGTCACAAGCGCGGCCATCTGCAAGCAGCATGTTCGCAGCAGCGGAATTTCTTCGTCGGTCACCAGAAGGAACAGGATGACCAGGAGGAGTCGGATGAGGTGACGATGCAGCAAAACTTTATCAGTAAGTGCAATTTTGGTGCTGTTTACTCAGTGAGTGAGGTACAAGGATCTGATTCACCAGTGTTGCTGACTGTCGAGATTGGTGATAGAGAATTTGAGATGCAGCTTGACACAGGAGCCTCGGTGTCAGTCGTTTCGTGGGCCTTTTATCGTGAACATTTCCTTCAGTACAAATTGTGCAATACAGCGATACAACTCAAGGGGTACAGTGGTGAAAAACTCACAGTGAAGGGTATCGTGCAACCAGTGGTTAAGTATAGGGGATTATCGAGTGCACTGACGATTGCCGTGATAGAGGACGGAGGACCACCTCTTCTGGGAAGAAATTTCGTTAGTCAGTTCCAACTGCGCATATTTTCTCTAAACAGTAAGGAGTACTCCACTCAGGAGCGTCTACAAGGTTTAATTGCTCGTCATCGGGATCTGTTTAGTCCGGGGTTGGGCACGTACAAACATTGCACGGAGAAAAATAATTAGTAAACACAAACAAATTTCAGTTTGATTTAACCGGATTTTTATGTTGAATTGGGCACAAACAGCATATTGGTTTGATTTTACTACCTCGGGCAGTTATTTCCAACCAATATTGTTGGTTGTTTATCCGGTAATTCAGCCGTTAAATTCTACAAACATCCGTTTGAAAATACCATTACGTCGGTTGTTTTATTTTGACAGACGAGAAAACAACCGTTTTGTTTGTTGTTTTCAACTGCCGTTTACAGTTTGTTTTGACTAAATTTTGGTTTGTTTCTAATCGTCATGCCCGTTTAGAACAAACCAAATACTTGGTTGAAACTACAAACCAGTCCGTTCAAACCCCCCCCCCCCCCTCTCCCCTTCACCCTTTGTTGTTCCTAAAATTTTCTCCAAAAAAATATGACGCAATATTTATAAACTAATTTGCAATTTTTTAAAACATCTTTTAACCAACTTCTAACAAACGGTATGGCAATCATGCCTACGGTGTGATGCGCTGTCGTTCAGGAAGACTGCTGTTATAATAAATCAGTTGGTCTTTCAGTTGCCGGTGAGCTTTTCCGAGGGTTCTTCCGGCGCTGCTGGCCTGCTGGTGTCGTGGTGGGTTCCTGGGATTAATGGCATTTGTGAAGGAAACGCAAAAATATCATGGTTCATGAGTTTTGTATGCTCCGCACCCCTGGCCGCACTAGTTTTCCTGTGAACAGCAGCGTTGACGGTGGTTCGGTCGTGTGCGAAAACTCTGGAATCCTCCATGAATGCGAAGTCTGCGTGAGTCCGTTGAAAATCGGGATAGCGACGAATTGCTGTAAAAATGTAGGATTAACCATCGTTCACCCTTGTGGCATGCAAAATATATTTCACTTACCTAAGAGCAATAGTTCAGGCACAATTTGAACATTTAAATCACTAGAAGTACTACAACACGCGGAGCCAAGTTGTTTCGTCACGTTAGGAATGTTTTGAATATCGGTGGACTTTGTGATGGTGAAGTAGAAAATGAAACAAACTAAAATTGCAGTTTGTTTGCAAACCAATTTGGTTGTTGTTTTTTCTCCAAATAATATATTAGTTGAATTTACTACCGAGTTTGTTGAATCAAACTAGTATTTTAATTTGTTTGTCGCATCGAAACAACCCGGACATTAGCAAATGTAAACTGAAGTGTTAGTTAGAAATAACTAATTTTGGGTTCAAAACAACCGACTGAGTTTGTTGTTCTGTGATAGTTTCTGAAGGTAAAAACAACTAACTTGCCAGTTTGTTTCAAACGACATTTTTTGGTTTATTGCAACAAAATTTCATTTAAAAACAACTAATTATGTAGTTTGAAATTCAACAAACGTGTTGGTTGTTTCAAACTACACCGATTCTTCTCCGTGTGTACAGTAAATATCGAGTTGGAGGAAAACGCGCAGCCAGTGTTTAGAAAACCGAGGCCAGTTGCTTATAGACTTGTGGACAAAGTATCAGCGGAGTTGGATGAAATGGAGAAAGACGGAATTATCAGCAAATGTGACAATTCGAGTTGGGGAACACCATTGGTGCCGGTGCTCAAAGGTGACGGTAGTGTAAGACTCTGTGGTGACTACAAATCGACGGTTAATCAAAGTGTGAAAGACGTAATTCACCCGTTGCCAACAGTGGAAGAAGTTTTTAGCAAGCTAAACGGTGGTCAGAAGTTCACTAAGCTAGACTTGTCGAAATGTTACAACCAATTTCTGTTGGACGAAGAATCTCGAGAAGTGTGTGCGATTTCCACCAACAAGGGGGTTTATAAAATGAACAGGCTGCCATTCGGCGTCCGTCCTGCATCTGGAATAGTACAACGAGAATTGGAGAAATTGTTATGTGGAATTCCTGGAGTTCAAAATTTTTTGGATGATGTGTTGGTGACGGGGAAAGATGATGAGGAACATTTGGCGAATCTGGCAAGAGTACTAGATGTTTTGGAGAAGGCAGGACTAAAACTGAATCAGGCAAAGTGTCAATTTTTCAAGAGTGAGGTAACATACGTGGGCCATGTGATTGGACCAGATGGTCTTCGTAAAACCGAGGATCGAGTCAAAGCTATTCAGGAAGCCAAACAGCCAGAAAATGTTCAAGAGGTTCGCGCTTTTGCTGGACTCGTGAACCATTATGCGAAGTTTGTAAATGGTATGGCCGAGATGATGAGTCCTCTTTACCGTCTTTTACGAAAGGGCGAAAAGTTTGTTTGGACGCAGGAGTGTGTGGAAGCATTTGCGAACGTTAAAAGGGAGATTTGTCAAGATGTTATGCTAGCTCACTTCAACCCAGAGGCAGAACTTGTGTTGGTATGCGATGCGTCGTTGAATGGAGTTTCCGCTGTCTTGTTGCAGAAAGAAAAGGAGCGGGAACGACCGATAGCTTATGCTTCGAGAATTCTCCACTCGGCGGAGCGGAACTATAGTGTCATAGATCGCGAGGGTTTGGCAATCGTGTATGGTTTGAACAAATTTTTCCACTATTTGATCGGAAACACCTTCACTATAAGGACTGATCACAAACCCCTCTTGTCAATTCTGAACCCAACAAAAGGAATACCACAAATCGCTGCGAGTAGGATGCAAAGATGGGCAAATTTTCTGGCCGGCTTCAGCTATAAAATTGAACACGTGAGCTCGCAGAACAATATAGCAGACTATCCGTCACGAGTTCCATTCGAATCGTGGAAGCTTTGGAAGGAGGATGATAGCTTTTTGAACTTTTTGAACAGTGGCGAAGAAAAGATGGTGAATTGTGATGTTGTGCGCGAAGCGATGAAGGATGACAAAGAATTGACGATCGTTCTACAGAACCTGAAAACAGGCAAACCAATTGAAAAGGATAGTCCTTATCGTAGATTCAAAGACGAACTTTCCGTGGAGAATGGGCTAGTTATGCGGGGAATAAGGTTAGTCATCCCGAGCAGCTTAAGAAAAATTGTGTTTGCTCAACTTCATCGGTCACATTTGGGAGTTGTCAAAAGTAAGTCGGTATTGAGAAGTTCTGTGTGGTGGCCAAACATAGATGAAGAATTGGAAAGCTACATCAAAAACTGTTCAGCGTGTTTATCCAACAAACCTTCTCCTGAGAAAGCAAGATTGATTCCATGGAAACCACCCCAATCTGTTTGGAGTAGGGTGCACCTAGATTTTGCAGGCCCAGTGAACGGTATGAGCTTTTTAATAGTGGTAGATGCGCTACCCAAATGGGTGGAAGTATTTCCTACGACCAAATGCGATACAGAGTTTGTGTTGGATAAGCTAATCGATTGTATCAGCAGATTTGGGATCATGGATGAGATCGTTTGTGACAATGGGACTCAGTTCACAGCTGGAAAATTCAGGAACTTTCTAGCCGCGAACGGAATTCAACTACATTTAACAAGTCCGGGACATCCAGCAACCAACGGCCAAGCAGAGAATGCAGTGAAAACATTCAAGGCATCACTATTGAAAAGTATAACCGAAGGAAGGCGAAATATCAGAGAGGTAGTTGCAAACTTCTTGATGGGATACCGATCGGCAAGGCACTGTACTACAGGAGTCTCGCCAGCTGAGATGATGACAGGACGTCAAATGCACACAGCATTAAACCTTGCAAAACCGGCGAAAACGAAACCCATGTCGAAGATGGAAAAGGAAGTCAAATCGAAAATACTGAAGCATCAGACAGACCAAATACATACGTACCGCGGTTCCAGGGAAGCTGTATTCGGCTGCGGTGATAGGGTAATGGTTCGAGATTACTCAAATCCCAACAAAGCAACGTGGAAACCGGCTGTTGTAATCAAGTTATTTGGACGACGAAACTACCTAGTGAAGCTGGGGGCTACAGGTAGAGAAATAAAGCGGCATGTCAACCAGATGATACCAGACACAAGAGAGGATAAGGTGGTTCAGAACGAAACGGAGCACCAAGAACCGGTTCCGAGAGGCATGAAGGAACATGAACCGGTCACGCGACAGACGGGTACGAGGTGCTACCGAGCACCAGTGAAGCGATCGCGGGAAGTCGAGAGCATACCCACCGAGAGATGTGAAGATCTTGAAGTGTCAAACCCGATTCTGGAGGAGGAGGACTTCGAAGAAGCGCAAGAGTCCTTCATGGATCCGCCACTCATACCGGAGCCGCATAGTGGGGGAACGAGGGTGGCAGGTTTATGTGATACAGAGAATGGGGCAGAGTCAGTTGATCGACCAAGTTCAGATATAGTTGAGGACGGGGGAGTAAGTGATAATAGTGATGATGGACTAGAATTAGTGGGATTTGAACGAGGCTTCTGGAAATTTAGAGACTACGTAGGCAGAGTATTGAGTAAATGAATGACTAACGCAAGTCTATTTCTTTCAGATTTCAGTATTTGAGACTCTACATCAATACCTACAGAACTCTTATTCGTGGTAGAATTTCTTTCTTTTTATTAAACATTTTGTAACATTGATTTAGTGCGGGGGTGTGATATATGTATGTTCCATTCGGCCACCCCTCGTCGTCAGGTTTATATATTTTGACAGAAGGCATAACACAGTCGGACTGAAGATAGAACAACAACGCGTGTGAACAGGTGTGAACATGTAAAACCATTATAATCGCAAATAAAATGTTTCTTTATGTTTTAATCGAATAAAACATTACACTTATAAAGTTCTTAAAGTATTTTATTAAATAATTCCACCATACTCTTTCTACGGAATATCTCTAGCAATTTTGTAGGGAATTCCTGCTGGAGTTCTAACGAGCTTAGCTCTATTAGTTCTAGTACTGCAAGCTCACCTTTTGATAGATTTGTCAATCTGTGACTTTTTAGTGCTGACTGTTCGGATTGTAATAACTAGGTTATCAGAACAAGTTATGATAAAGAGATTCTCGAATAATCATAACATTGCAGAACACCATTGATGTAGAAACAGCTGTGTGTAATTGATCAATCGTTTTATCAACGGAGTACACAGCGCCCCTAGGAATCGGACATATGTGCCGTAGCTGTAGGTTCTAGAAGGCTAGACCAACGGTATTAGAAACTCTCTTTTTATTAAGTCCAGAGTTTGTAACATCGTCGTACTCCGTCCGGTAGACGTATCGCTCAGCGGGGGTTAAAGCGCAGATCGGCCAGATCGGGGCCAGAGGGTGCGTTGAGATTACAGAATTCCTGCTGGAGTTCTTTCTGAGTTGCTTCCCCGAAAACAATCTGGATGAATCTCAAAAGAATCTCGTAAAGGAATCCAAGAAGAGGACTTTCGAAAGAAACGCTTGGAGGAATCTCGAAAAAAAATCCTAGAGAGTAAAAGAAATCTGTGAAGAAATCTTGTAAGAAGTTCCTGGAGAGAATCCTGGATAAATATCTGGAGAGAACCCGGGAGGAATTCCTGGAGGAATGCCAAAAAGAAAATTTCGGGGAATCTGAGAAGAGATTCATGGATGTCGAATATCGAAAGGAGTTCTCCGAGTAATCATAGAAGAAATTGATTCCTTCTCCAGAGTTTCCTCCTGAGTTTGATGGAAGACTGCTTCTTCCCTTCTTCTTGATCATGATTAAAGTTAGGAAAAAAATGGAGTTTGGAGGAATGGTAGAAGGAGCTCCATTTGAAATTGCAGCAGGTGGAATTACAGAAGGAACTGCTGGATCTAGAATGCGTTCAGAATGCAAAGAAGAAATTCCGCGATGAAAATCAGTGAAGGAAGAAATTCCGCTTTGAATTCCTGGAGGGATTTCCGGTGAAACTCCTGGTGGATTCTCAAGTTGAGGAAAGATTAGAAAGAATTCCTGAATAAATCTCAGAAAAAACTTCTGTAGGCATTTTAGAAAGAGAAATCTTCTAAAGGAGGAATTGAGAAGCAACTCCTGGCAGATTTATTAGTAAGCCCTGTTTTTTTTTCTAACAAGTTTCGTCGAAAAACCTTCTCGGTATATGATATTTATCCCTTCTGTATTAGGAACACAGACTTCCTGTTCTTCAGCAATTACCACAACGGTCGGTGGTTTACTAGGTCGTGAGCTTCGTCTCTTTAGGCACCGTGATAATCTTCACTGGTTGCACCTGCGGTTTATCAAGCAAAAAAAAGGGTTTTGATGGTGTTCACATGGCCGGATCACAGCGCCTCGGACGTCATACTATTGTTCGTGCAGTTGAAAATCGATTTTTTTTTTACACGCGAATATCGATTTTTCACATAAATCGTGCGTTGGACGTACGTCAGGCAAAGTGCTCTGGATCGGACCAGATCCGCTGTCCAGCGCACTACGTCCCACATTAGGTTTTACGCATGGATTTGGAGAAAAATCTATTGTCGCGTGTGGGGAAACTTCGGGTTTCAACCGCGACGACAATATCCCGGTTGTGAAGCCGCGTTTTTTTTTGCGGAATAACGTCCAAAAGTTTGGATGTGTCAAGTTCATGGTATGTTTTATTTGTATTAATACATTCAATATCAAAATTTGAGATTGTACATCGAACATTTCGCTACTCTGATACGAAAATGGGAATGAGAGAAACTCTCCCATGATCTTTAAAGAGACTTCTCCAGAATTCTGAATTCTAGAATTGTGAGAGAAATTTCTTCAGAATGCTTAAAAGATAACATTAGAATCCGGAGCGAAAAGAAAGCAAGACACTTCCGGTATCTTGTTAGGAATTCTCTCTCATTTTCCGGAGAGAGATAACTCCACACGGTTACAGAAGTTACACAGATTTGTGTACTACTAGATCAGCCTCACCGCTGTGTCAAATGTACACAGATACTTTTCCGGCTCCAGCGCTGGCATGAAAACAAAATTAACCATTATTTTTGCATTGATCGATTCCTGATAATGCATGTCATCGTTCAGAGAAAATTAGTTACGAACTTTGCTCCCATACCAGCGCTATAGCCAGAAAAGTGACTGTGTACATTTGACACAGGGGTGGAGGCTGATCTAGTAGTACACAAATCTGTGTACATTGTACACAAGCCTGTGTACATTGTACACAAGCCTGTGTTGTTTCGTTTCAGGGTGCATATATATATGAGACGGATTGTCTGAGAGCCCAGAGAGAAATTCTGCCAGAATCCTGTGATAGATTGTCTCAGAATCCTGAGCAGGGTGCAAAATTTTCATAGTCATTGACTGAAAACAGCACGAATTTGAATGATTCTGCACTGAAATTCAAAACAAACAAATTCATTTTCGCTCTGCCTCTTCACACAGTCAGTCAATTCGTAGTCATTGAATATGAAGCCGAACGAGAAACATCTTCATAATTGCCTTCGTTTATGGCTACGATTCCTCCCAAAAACACTCCACAACAATCAAATGGGAAGATATCTGTGTAAAGCACCGTTAAATGTAATCGAAACGTTAATATTTTATCAGCAATTTAACACTTTGTAAGATGTTTACAAATATTCATTGACTTTCATTCAGTTGACAAACGAGTACAGGGTATCTACTACCTGGAAAAAACTGGAAAACCTGGAATTATCAGGGAATTTTACTCGACCTGGAAAAATCCTGGAATTCTCAGGGAATTCTGGTGAGAATCAGGGAATTTCTGTGTTTATCATTTTAATACAAATTTTCAGTTAGAAATGTCTCAAAGCGAATAAAAATTTCGGCTGCACCGCTACTACCTACCCGCTCGTTAATTATTATTTATCAGATATTCATTACCCTTGATGTTTAAACTAGCTTGTACTTTTTTCACAGCAATTTCGGAAAACTGAGACGACATGCTTTTATTGTTAGGATTTTGAATTCTTAAATCTTGCAGCTTATTGCAAGAATTTTTTGAAGTTTGCCTAACAAATTCGCAACGCCTGTAGATGTTGAAAATTACCTGAAGGAACTAAAAGATACATTTTGAGCGTAGTTCCTGAAACTCCCGCAGAGTATTATTGATCAGTTGGAACTCCTGGTGGATTCGATGTTAGTATTTCAAGCCAAATTAACTAGATGACTTCTTGAAGATTTTTTAAATATTTTTTGACCATTTCTGAAACGTTTTTAGAACAATTCATAAATGATTCTAAACAATGTTTGAAAGAATCAGCCTCCTGTCACGCGGCCATGTTTTTGAGGTCAGCATCAAAATCCAGGAACGATTATTGACTGTGGCTGAATCATATCAATAACAATTCTAAATTTTATGGAAACTTTATTCCCGTGACGAAGACGAGCTGATACTATTACGACTTCATTTTTAAATTAATAGTTGCGAAATTGAAAATCATGTTTTGCTTAAACTAACGATTTTAAAAGGTGAAAAAATAAATGGTTGTGAAAAAAGCAGCCTCCTGTCACCGCAATACTGCCCCACAGGAAAATAACGAGCCAACATCTCTGGTTCCCACGTCCAGCCGCCTCGTTGAACACAATAGCGGCGGCTCGGCGGCTTGGTTCCCCATGACAGCGCAAAGTTTGTAAACAAATATAATTCCAGGAGCAAAAATCAAAAGCGGCGAAACTTTTTTCACAACCATTTATTTTTTCACCTTTTAAAATCGTTAGTTTAAGCAAAACATGATTTTCAATTTCGCAACTATTAATTTAAAAATGAAGTCGTAATAGTATCAGCTCGTCTTCGTCACGGGAATAAAGTTTCCATAAAATTTAGAATTGTAATTGATATGATTCAGCCACAGTCAATAATCGTTCCTGGATTTTGATGCTGACCTCAAAAACATGGCCGCGTGACAGGAGGCTGGAAAAAAGTTTCGCCGCTTTTGATTTTTGCTCCTGGAATTATATTTGTTTACAAACTTTGCGCTGTCATGGGGAACCAAGCCGCCGAGCCGCCGCTATTGTGTTCAACGAGGCGGCTGGACGTGGGAACCAGAGATGTTGGCTCGTTATTTTCCTGTGGGGCAGTATTGCGGTGACAGGAGGCTGGAAAGAATGCTCAACTCTTTCTTTCCCAGATTTGCTTCTGAGTTCCACATATTTTAACATGGTTGCCAATTTATTAGTACATTCTAGATGACAATTCCTTGTTTCAAGATCGAAACTATTGACAACCGAAACTATTGAATTACAACATTTTTTTCTATTAATTTTAAAAAAAGGCCATCCGTAAATATATTTTTTTTATACTTTATTATACTTTCATATACATTGTTGCTAGCAATTTCTACAAAAGGAGGAAGAATCTAGCGAAATTCCTGAAAAATACATACTTGAGCGATTCTTTTGCGAAAGCATCGAAGGTCTTCGTGCGCAATAACTGAAGCTCTTTGTGTAGGGTTTCTTGGAGGATTTGTTTAAAAGCGTTAGCTACATTTTTTTAAATTTCCAACAGTAGTTGAGGAAGTTTGCTCAGGAACTAATCGGAAGATTTTCTGCTGGAACAGCCAAGCTTAACTTTTATAAAAATATAGTATAATTTCTTGTTGTTTTC
Organism: Aedes albopictus; assembly: GCF_035046485.1. Classification (NCBI taxonomy): domain Eukaryota; kingdom Metazoa; phylum Arthropoda; class Insecta; order Diptera; family Culicidae; genus Aedes; species Aedes albopictus. The sequence goes on along the minus strand of NC_085138.1, from coordinate 27,194,205 downwards.
CTTGCTAAATTCCTTCCGAAATTCATAAACAAAATTTTTCCTAAAGTATCGCCAGGATTGTATTAAGAATTTCATCAGAAAATTATCTCGTGCTTCCGTCCTAAATGCTGGTGGAATGTTCTCCTTAAATGTCATTATAGCTGGAACTAGAAATTTCCCAAAAAGTTGCGTTTCCACGAATTTCTGCAAATCTGAAAAGGGGCCATCCATTAAGTACGTCACGGTTCTAGGGGGGAGGGGGGGGGTTATCGAAAGTGTGACAAGCAATGTATTAAGTATAGGAAAAACCCGTACGAAGGGGGGAGGGGGGTCGAAAATTCCCAATTTTAGCGTGACGTACTTAATGGATGACCCCAAACATGTTTAGTTTAGTCGATTTGTTGAAGTTTCTTGAACCTGGAATTGTTTTCATAAACCTGGAAAATTCCTGGAAATATCAGGGAATTTCATTTTCATAATTGAGTAGATACCCTGGAGTATCGAGCAGCTGAATATGAATATGCAGGCAAGTGAATGAAAATTGCCGCATGGTGAACTTCAACTCGTCTGCTCGAAAATTTTGCGCCTAGGATTCCTGAGAAGCTTTCCCTTGGGATTCTCTCGAAATGTTCCAGAATCCTAAGAGGGATTATCCCAGAATCCTGAGACGAAATCCAAGGGCGATTTTTCCACATTCTTGAAATAAATTCATCTAGAATACTGAGAGAGATTCTCACAAAAAAAAAAGATTTTCGAAATTTTAGGATTAATTCCCGAAGAAACCTGAAACGAGTAGCTTTGAATCCTAGGAAGGATTATTCTAGAATCCTGAGAAAGGTTCCCTCAAAATACTCTGCGGGATTGTCAAAGAAACCTTAGATATACTCTCACAGAATTCTGGGAGATTGGATTTCCCCAGAATCCTGAGAAGAATTCCTCCAGCAAGGCTGGATTGCAATTGTTGCATGGAGTGTGTTACGTTTGTAAATAGTTGTAAACATTTTGTCAGTTAGTTTTCTATTTTATACTGTGGTTTGTACAAGGAAGGGGTTTTGGGGGTTAAACCCCTCGCGTTACCGATGTTCCATACACTAAGTGCTAAAACTAGGAAAAACCCCTCCCTTGATGCCTTTTCTGTTCACGGGACTGTCCTCCAGAACCCTTGTATGTATTCTCCCAGAACTTCCCTAACATCCTGTGTGGATTCCTTTAGAATGATGACAACAACTCTGCCAAAATCCCGAAAGGTATTCCCCTCAATTCTACGAGTGATCTCAAGAGAATCTTTCCAGGGATTTCCCTGATTACTAAGAGGTATTCTTCCAGAATCCTGAAAGGGTTTTTTAGGAGCAACTGCTCCAGAATACAGAAAACAGAATGCTGGGAAGGATTTCTTGCGAACCCTAAGAGGAATCACAGAATCTATGCGAGGGATTCTCCAAAATCCATTTTTGTCCAGAGAATTCTGCCCAGATTCTCGTGAGAGATTCTTCAATAATTAATAATTCTGAAAGAGAGTGCCCTAGAATCTTGAAAAAAATAGCCCAAGAATCCCAAGAATTTCTCCGGAATCATGAGACAAATTCTCCAGAATCTTGAGAGACATTTCCCTAGCATCCTGGCGGGGATTACCCGAAAATTCCGAATTTTCAGAGAATCTTGGGAAGTGTACCCGTGGAATACTTAGTGATATTCCCTCAGAATCTTACAAGGATCTTACGCAGAATCCTGAGAATGATGCCAATAGAATCCTGTATGGGATCCCCCCAGAATTCTGAGAGGTGTTTCGCTACAATTCCGAAAATGCTGAGTATGATTCTCCAGGAAGTCTGAGAGGAGTTCCTGAGAATGCTGAGAAAGTTTTCCTCAGAATTCCGAGTGGGATCCTAAAAGAAGGTCTTCCAAAATCTTTAGAGGAATCAACCAAGATCATTCAGAAATTTCTTAGAATCCTGAAAGGGATTTCATTCTTGGTAGGGAACTGTTGTAGGGAATGCCCCAATTAGTTTAAGGTTAGCCTGGTGGCAATTTAACTCGCGGAGTTATCTGGTAAGCGTTTGGCTTACGTAATTTAGTTAGTCTGGTGACACCAAATTAAATGATCATCGCTGCCATCAACCGACCACTTGAAAGGATAATAAATAGGAGTGTTTTAGAATTTTTCAATTTTTCTTGAAAAATTCTTCCGCTGTTGCTGGTGTTGTGTTACGTTTGTACACTGAAATTTTTTTACGCGGTTTTTTTTACGCGGGACCATTACCGTCGTAAAAAAAACTTCAGTGTAATTAGTTGTGACGCATGTAAAGTAGTTTTAAGAATTTTCCATGAATTGGAGAATGCAATTCATGGAAAATTCTTCAATTGGCTTCTTTAGTGGTGTTGAGATAATTCCATATTCTGAATCTGCATGCCAAACTGAGCCGAAATCCAAATTTTCATCAATTTTGGAGCCCGGGAACCTATTTAAAAATCAATTTGAATTTTGTATGGGAGCGATTTGTCGAATCACCCCTCGTCGCATTTTGTACTGAGCGGAGCTGTCAAGCAGTTGCCCAGCTGTCAAAAGGTGATTTAAAAAAATCTCTTTGAAATTGATTTTAGATACCAAAATAAAGTTCTAAAAATCTGAAAAAAATCATAGCGGCTCAGAAAAAGGTGCTCTTTCGTTTAAAAATAAAAAAATCATTGAATTTTTCTTAATTTAAAAACCCAATTGTTGCATGGAGTGTGTTACGTTTGTAAATAGTTGTAAACATTTTGTCAGTTAGTTTTCTATTTTATACTGTGGTTTGTACATCCGTCCCTGAATTTTAATGTGCATTTGTAGCGCTCCAAACATTTCAGGAGTGATCCAGTACAAAACACGCACGCCGTCCCCTAACACGGACATCAAATTGTAGACGGTCTTGTGTTGTTGCCTGAATTAAGATGCCCCCTTAGGATTAGAAACTCCTAGACCAAAACAAGCTATGAGTGCAGCAACGGATGCTGCGAACTAAAAGGCGAACTGCCAAACAAAATACAATTCTTGGATGACTGATGGACCAAGAACAATTATGAAACCTCGTCATCCTGGGTTCGGACTTCGTTATCCATATGGATGACTGGGCACAAATTAGTGTTGTGTGTTGCATGTTTGTGTTTTGTGCATTTGTAATGTTCCATTTTATTGTTCGTATCTAGTTCCCAAACGTGGGACCCGATACGGAAAATAAAATGTACATTTATAAGGTTCCAATGTTGTCGTTACATTGGCGCCCAACGTGGGGCCTTGCACATTTATAAGGTTCTAATGTACTTTTCGTTATACACTATCGCCACCTCTACAACGGCTCGCGATGATTGCATAGCTCGACACAAAACCCCCGTGTGTTCATATAGAAAACGGGTCGCGTCTGCGCTGATTTGACAGAAGCGATCGCTCGCTTCGCTGGTCGACCGTTAAATTTTAGGGGGGGGGGGGACAGTTTTGAATCGCCACTGTCCCGTCGGTTCGTCGGTACTTGGACTCCTGGGAATGATTTCTCATAAGAAACCTGAGATATACAGGTATGCCTCGATTTAGTGGACCCTAGATTATATGTACAGTAGACGTTCGATAACTGCAACATGTTTACGTTTCACTTAGCGAACGGAATCCGATAACTGCAACAACTGACAGACGTCAAATAACTGTCAGTTGCTGCAAAATGCAATCAAAGTGCATTCGAAAAACATCGCACTGCAACAAAAGTGCACACGAAAAACATCGCATCACTGTTGACGTTTCATTTTGACGGATAGTGGTGCGATAACTGCAAAATTGTTGCACTTAGCGGACTTTCAGTTAAAAAGCATATCAGTTAAAGCGCTTGCACCGAGCGAACGTCTACTGCACTTTGATTTTATGTACATTTAATGGTAAAATTCTACAGTGGGATGGATCATAGCAGGCACTGCGCGCGGACGTGCATTCAATTTTCTCTGTCATCGTGTTTTTCGTTCTCGTGATTTTTTATTTTTGTACGACGAAACTTCAATTCGGCTGATACTCTAAATGAAAATATATCGGAAAATTAGAATCGCGTTTGGAAATCCTATTTTGTTGAGCTGGGGATACAACGCTAGAAGCTTACAGTTACAGTGCGCGAGTTGACTGTAGGATTGATTGAAGATTTATTGTGGAAGATCAAGTGGATTCCGGGAACTCTGGCTCGTCATGATGTTGACGATGGATTGTTGGGGATCAGGATTGACGTGCAGCCGTTGCAGCATCTTTTTGACGATCATCAGACAAACCGGTGAGATCTTTCTGATTTGCTTTGATTTATATTACACACTTGTAAGTAAAATTTTTTGGTTAACATGTGTCAACATGACAATTTCTCGTACGCTTTTTCGCCAAGGAAAGCACCCCATTAAACCCTATCCAATTTCCAACTCCAGATATCTATGAAGTGGGCCAAGTTCTTGGACATATTCTGAGTAGATATCTAATCAACATTTCCTCCCCATCCCCGCTGATCGTAAGGACCTGGCCAGGTGTCGAGAGTTCGTTAAATGAAAGGTTTGTCAAATCCCAGGCAACTTTTCTGGCGCATTAAACGTCTCTATCGACAGCCACCCCAGGATGTGTACGGTCGGCTATGCTATGCTATGCTATGCTATGCTATTTAATGGTAAAATTCTACAGTGTATTCTGAAAATAAAAGAAATATAATATTTGTGAATCGAATGTAAAAAATCGATTCGGTCGATTTTGTGGGGCTTCAACATCGATTCAGAAAATCGATTAATCGGAACAAAAACATCGATTCAAAATTGCCCAACGTTAATACTGATATAACCACTTAATCACAGACGTCAGATAGTCTTATACTCTCCTATTGAACGCAAACCCCTAAAATTTTGTCGTTCTAGATGCATGCTGAAACTCCGCTCTGGTCCGAGGATCGTTTCGGCACCGCCGAGCCGACCCGTTTCTCGATGAAGTTCTACTGGTTGTCGTTTCTCGGCGTAATGGCCGGATCCATCGGCGTGTACTATTGGCTAGAAGACTACAAAATGTTCCGACCGGTGATGGCCAAACAGTATCCCCGTGATGGCCCACACTACACATTTGAGAGCAAGTGAACCTCCGCAAACTACCGATGATTGTTTCCAATAGTACAGCATGTCATAATGGACGGGGAGGTTTGAATTACATTTTAGGGGTGTCGTCTGGAGGAGCGCAATCGAAATATTGTACGCCATTCTGCCGTGATGCTTTGATTATGTAAATAAATTGGTAGGAAATGGAACGGAAGATTTGTTATTCGTTTAAGTGATGACCTCCTAGTCTGCTAATTATCAACTGCCCCTCTACCTGTTCAAAACACTTGTAATGAAAATTTATTCACTGTATTACAGATGGAGAATGAAATACCTGAGGAAACAGTGAATACATTTTCTTTGTAAACCTTTATATTAAGGTTTAAACATACATGACGCATTTTGTGCATTTTCAACACATCGAATTTTTTGTCTAATTTCCAAGTATGTATTATTTAACGCATTAGGCCCACGGCATAAAAATCACAAGGCAGGCTAGTAACCTGTGTAAACATACATTTTGGATGTAAACATGTGACGTAAGTCTAATCGTTTTTCACATGATCAAATTGATGTGAAGTACTAGATCGCCTCTGAACGATTTGAATTACGTCATCAAAAAACTGTCAGTTTTCCGGAAGATATCACCTTCTAAATATTGTACACCGTGCATTAGGCCTATAATCACGAATTTTCAAACGCATTTTCGATTTAGTTGTATTGGTAGTGATCCGCCCAGCGTAAATTCATCACTTGCGCCAAGATCAATCTTCCCTTAATGGTAACGATACCTAACTACTGTATATTCAGACTATCGTTGTTACTCCAAAAATGATAACTATTATCATCTATCTGATTCATTGTAATCATAGATTAGGATCTAGCTTATGATTCTACGAATAGGGTAACCAATATAATTTGGACCCCCATATATTTTGGACCCCCTTGGTCGTATTATCACAACTTACACAGATTTAATGATAAGATGACGGAAATTTTTAGAATCATTCGCTAAATAAGATTATTCTGCACGGGCAGCAATCATTTCCTCACTGGAAATATCTTTATTTGCCTTGAAATTATTTTTTGCCAATCTCGTCATCCGTGCGAGTGTCGCATCATGTTTAAAAAACCCGATTTAATCCACCTATGGTGAACAGAACCCTTCTTACACTTATTAAAACTATTGTTGTATTATTTGTATTTAACATATTTATTTTGTGTGATCTGCCGTGAATCGCATATCAGTCCCATCTTTGCTGGATTTCCTATGCAAATGGGACAGATATGCGATTCACGGCAGTGATGGTCCAAAAGTTCTAGAAAATATTGTGGATTTGGCATCTAGTGGATTGGTTTCCAAAATAGCATCATGGACCATGGACTAAACTACCAGAAATGCCAGGCACCTCCTAGAATCTTGTATGGAAAGTTAAAAAAAAGCTAACATATTCTGGAATATTGTATCTTTTGCAAATATACTATATTAATAATATAACTCACTTCCAGCTATTTCTGGCGACCCTTTATCCTGTGCTTGTGGCGCCGCTTGTGACGAACGTGGCAACTATTACACTCTAAAAACGTATGCCCTTCAGAAATACACACGCTGTCAACATTAATGAACTAGGGATGTCAATAATCTCTTCAGTTATCGATAAATTATATCAAAATATTTAGGGTTTAAATAAACAAATCATATTCTTTGCGTAATAGTTTTTGCACACAATATACTTTAAGTCAAAATGAATCAACAAGTATCCCCAATAGCTATAGCAATTTGACCAAAATATTTCACTTATCGGTACTTCCAAAACGAATATGCTCCTGGAAAAAATGATAATTGCCAAACGTCAAATTGCGTATGTTCCATCACTGATATACGACAGTTACAAAATATAAACTTAATATTTGCTTTGTCCAATATCATAATTTTGTTTGTGCAAATTGAATCTTGTACATCCCTAAATATGACTGACGACCATAACAAAAGAAAATGTCATGGAGACACGGTTAAACATATTTAGCAAATATGTGGTTTAATTTAAGGTTGATTGCCACGTTTGACGCTAGATGGTGCTGTAAGCTGTTCGCCAATTCAATGTATGGGGAACGCAGAAGTGGAACATATTGTTTATATAATATATTTGTCTTTTGTTAACTGCCAAAAGATCTTGAATCGATTAACAAATGGATAAGAAAATCAGCGAGATATACTTTGTCTAAAATCTCTTAATCAGTCGATTAAATTAGCTCCGAAGTACTTGGTATTCATGGTTATGGTGCAAAAAGGACAAAAACGATATATCTACTAGGATAATCAGTTTTGGCATTAGCTAGTTATTTTCGCTGTCCGGTTCTTGCATTTTTCCCACAATATATAAATTCAAAGCTTTCATTTAACATATTGTTAGTTTTCATAAAATTCCTGTGTATTTGCAATTTGTTAATTATAATTTTGCTGAAAACAATAACCTGCTAGAATACACTTTGTATGAGATCAGCATAATTTATTGAAAAATAATTTCCCATAGATGGTGAAAAACTAATGCAAGATAACAAGTGAATATAATAATAAAAAACCCGATTTAATCCACCTATGGTGAACAGAACCCTTCTTACACTTATTAAAAATATTGTTGTATTATGCGTATTAAGCAAATTTATATTGTGTGATTGACCAAAAGTTCTAGAAAATATTGTGGATTTGACATCTAGTGAATTGGTTCCCAAAATAGCATCAAACCATGGACTTACCAGAAATGCCAGACACCTCCTAGAATCTTATATGGAATGTTATAAAAATAGCTTTCATATTCTGGAATATTGTATCTTTTGTTAACTGCCAAATAATCTTGAATCGATTAACAAATGGATAAGAAAATCAGCGAGATGCACTTTGTCTAATATCTCTTAATCAGTCGAATAAATTAGCTCCGAAGTAATTCTGGAGCTCGATTTGAATAGGTCGTATGTGCTTTTGTCGATATTAAATTCGATCAGTTTATTTTAGTAATTGTAGCAATATGGCAGATATTTTGCAAACTTTTAATGATGGAACAGAAAGCCTGTTTTGTGAGGATTCTGCTGTATGTATCAACTTTGCTCAATTTCAACGGTTTTCGCAATAATAAGCGAATCCAACTGATCGAATTTTTAATCGACAAAAACACATACGATCTATTCAAATCGAGCTCCAGAATTGGTATTCATGGTTATGGTGTAAAAAGGACAAAAATGACATATCTACTAAGTTAATCAGTTTTGGCATTAACTAGTTATTTTGGCTGTCCGGTTCTTGCATTTTTGAGCTTGAGCTTGAGCTTGAGCTTGAGCTTGATTGACCGCCCGTGGATGCTACTCCAGTATCGCCAGACCAGCTACACTCACACAAGGACCAATGAGATAACTGCCGGGGACTAGCAGGCATCTTCAGTGTGTGAGCGTTGGTGATCTTCTATTTTTAGGCGACAATGGCGCCTGCCACGTCAGGTTGCAGGTCAATGTGGGGAAGGGGTAAGGAAGTGATGATTGCAATCGTTTGTATCCACATCTGGCCGAATATACCTCTGCGCCAGCACAAATTCATGCGGATGTTGGAGTGTTGGTGGGAATTGGTTGGCAGAAGGTTCACACATTGGTGTGTGGATACCAGGGGAAGGTAATAGAATTGTGTGTTTTTATTATTTTGAAGATGTGCGGCACAGTTCGCTTGATTGCATAACTTGTAGGCGTTTTCTAATAGGATTGTGACACTGTGCTGTGAAAGTTTGGAAGGAAGGGAAACGGCTTTTTCAACCCGTTTCTGTTCTAGCGACGGCTATGAACATGTTTATATACATGAGTTGTATATGTAGATAGCAGAGAGAAAGTATATAGAAAGATACAAAGTAGGAGGAAAGGGACGGGCCAGGGATTGAACCCAGGACCTTCTGCATATAAATCAGAAGCGGTAGCCACTAGACCACCAAGCCCGTCAGTCCGGTTCTTGCATTTTTCCCACAATATATAAATTCAAAGCTTTCATTTAACATATTGTTAGTTTTCATAAAATTCCTGTGTATTTGTTAATTATAATTTTGTTGAAAACAATAACCTGCTAGAATACACTTTGTATGAGATCAGCATTATTTATTGAAAAATAATTTCCCATAGACTGGTGAAAAACTAATGCAAGATAACAAGTGAATATAATAATTAAAAATAATTAAATAAAAAAGAATTTATTGAAATACTCTTCGTAAGATATCTCAGTAGTCGAAATATTTATTATGATACACTTGGTGAAAAATCTTAAAAAGTTTAGAAGTATGACTCATAAGTACTCTTCGAGAGATATCTCGGTAACCAAACGTCCAATCGAAAAAAAATTCAATAGCGTTCTACTAGGATGTAGTAGCTTTCATTTGCTTCCAAGAGAACTCAAATCGGTTGACAGACGGCTGAGAAACGTGCGTGACTTTTTTTTGTAACGCACATACACACACACACACACACATACACACATACACACACACACACACACACACACACACATACAGACATTTGCTCAGTTCTTCGAGCTGAGTTCATTGGTATATGAGACTTGGCCCTCCGGGCCTCGGATCGAAAGTCGGTTTTTCGAGCGATATTTATACCCTTCTTATGGGTGTAAGAAGGGTAAAAAGAATTTATTGAAATACTCTTCGTAAGATATCTCAGTAGTCAAATGTCGAATCGAAATAAAATTTCAGGGCCTTATACAAGGATATTGTAGTTTTTATTTGGTGCTTAGAGAACCCAAATCGGTTGACAGATGGCTGAGATATTTATTATGGTACCCTTGGTCCAAAATCTTTCAAAAAGTTAACCTGTATTACTCCCAAGTACTCTTTGAAAGATATCTCTGTAACCAAATGTCCCATCGAAATAAAATTTCTGGGTGATCTACTAGGATGCTGTAGCTTTCATTTGGTGCCAAGAGAACTCAAATCGATTGAGAAACGGCCGAAATATTTATTATGATACACTTGGTGAAAAATCTTAAAAAGTTTAGAAGTATGACTCATAAGTACTCTTCGAGAGATATCTCGGTAACCAAACGTCCAATCGAAAAAAAATTCAATAGCGTTCTACTAGGATGTAGTAGCTTTCATTTGCTTCCAAGAGAACTCAAATCGGTTGACAGACGGCTGAGAAACGTGCGTGACTTTTTTTTGTAACGCACATACACACACACACACATACACACATACACACACACACACATACAGACATTTGCTCAGTTCGTCGAGCTGAGTTCATTGGTATATGAGACTCGGCCCTCCGGGCCTCGGATCGAAAGTCGGTTTTTCGAGCGATATTTATACCCTTCTTATGGGTGTAAGAAGGGTAAAAAAAGAATTTATTGAAATATTCTTCGTAAGATATCTCAGTAATCAAATGTCGAATCGAAATAAAATTTCAGGGCCTTATACAAGGATATTGTAGCTTTCATTTGGTGATTAGAGAACCCAAATCGGTTGACAGATGGCTGAGATATTTATTATGGTACCCTTGGTCCAAAATCTCTCAAAAAGTTAACCTGTATTACTCCCTAGTACTCTTTGAAAGATATCTCGGTAATCAAATGTCCAATCCTAATGAAATTGTATAGGGTTCTACTAGAATGTTGTAGCTTTCATTTGGTGCCAGGATAACCAAAATCGGTTGACAGACGGCTAAGATATTCATTATTATACAATTGGTCAAAAATCTCAAAAAGTTTAGTTGTATAAATCCTAAGTACTCTTCGAAAGATATCTCTGTAACCAAATGTCCAATCGAAATAAAATTTCTGGGTGATCTACTAGGATGCTGTAGCTTTCATTTGGTGCCAAGAGAACCCAAATCGATTGACAAACGGCCGAAATATTTATTATGATACACTTGGTCAAAAATCTTAAAAAGTTTAGAAGTATGACTCATAAGCACTCTTCGAGAGATATCTCGGTAACCAAACGTCCAATCGAAAAAAATCAATAGCGTTCTACTAGGATGTAGTAGCTTTTATTTGCTTCCAAGAGAACTCAAATCGGTTGACAGACGGCTGAGAAACGTGCGTGACTTTTTTTTGTAACGCACATACACACACACACACACACATACAGACATTTGCTCAGTTCGTCGAGCTGAGTTCATTGGTATATGAGACTCGGCCCTCCGGGCCTCGGATCGAAAGTCGGTTTTTCGAGCGATATTTATACCCTTCTTATGGGTGTAAGAAGGGTAAAAAGTGGTAAACCAGATGTCCTAAGGACTGCAGATCCAAGAGATATGGCTGGCTTGGTATGTAGAATGCGATGAGAGGAATACGAATGTAGGTCAACCCGGAAAGACGCAGGTCAGATTACCGTAAGTCAGTGGATGAGTTCAACACAATTATTTCTGTATTTGCATTTAGGGGAGTTTTCTCCCCTTCTCTCATGTGAACTTGCCTTCGACCGCAACCGTATAAAATGCGATTGACAAAATTTATCTTTGACGTAGAACCATCTTTGACATATGGACTGGACTAGACACTAAACGGCTTTCTAATATAATATAAACTTTAGTCAAACTGGAGTCTCAATATTGCAATAACGGTTAAGCACGCCGTAATGATACTTGTGTCCTTGATACCTCGTCACCCACTTCATGCAACTACATTAGTGGTCTAAGAACACTTAGCACGCTCGGCATAGTTCCATCATGCCACTCAAAGTGTTGCCACAAATAATGCTTAGTTTGCAAAATCCAGTTATCTGGCTGGTGGGACATGGGAGCCTAAGCTTCAACTGTTAATACATTAA
>NC_085138.1:27141091-27182324 GCF_035046485.1 Aedes albopictus | reverse complement strand
TCGACAATATTGAACCTTATTTCACGTAATTTGATTGTTCGCACTATTTACTTAGCTAACATCGAAATTTCCGTGATTCGTATAGATTTTGAACTTTTTAACTGATTTATTACCAAACGAAATCCAATCATTTTGATTGCAATTAAATCCAATTTGGAGTTTGAGAACATTTCATCAAACACTTATGCAATTCATAGGATAAAAATTCGTAATTCCGAAGCAGACATGTGGTCGATTCCCAAGGTTCGTTCTCCTTTATGGCTAGTTTCCACCTGGTAAGTACTGTGTAAAAGGATAGGACAAGTAATGGTCAAAAAAACTTTTGCAATCAAATTGATAAGTAATTCGCAGCCAGAAAGATTTGCCAACAGATGGCACTGTCATGCGATGCTGTCAGTCGTGTTGTTAATTTTCCGTACGGAATAATATGTCGATGTATTATTCCGTAAGTAAAAGTGACATGAAATGTGAATTAATGCCTGGTTTAGACAGTGCAAGTGACTTGATTCAAGTCAATGAAAAATGCCCAGTTGAATGCGAATTGAACGTGTAAACACCACCATTCATCTCACATGAGCAACTCACTTGACTTGAACGAAGGTTGAACATGTTGAACTTTTTCATTCAAGTCAAACGAAATCGTCTCACTTGCCCCGTCTAAATCCGCGATTCATGTGAGCTGAATTCAAGCCATCTGTCAGTGAGATGAATTCAATTCAGTTAGCTTACGCTCCGCACGAGTTGAACAATGTAAACACTTGCTTCAACTGAGATGCATTTAAGAGCATTCAAGTAACACTCAAGTCATTTGCTCAGACTAAACACATCATTCCATTGGATTGAATATCTTTGAGAAGTTAGCAAGTGAAATGCTCGTTTCAGTTGAACAATGTAAACCAGGCATAAAAGAAATTTTCTCTTTCTTTTTGTTTCTTCTTTCGCACCAAAGCCATCAGCGTGCATTAAGCTGTTAGTACACAGGGACCTTAGGCTTGAAGTACACAGGGTCAAAGATTTGACAAAGAAGAATCTCAAGAAACAACATCTGTTTGCAGCGGGAAACGCAAATCCGCAAATCTGCCGCTGCAGAGAAACGCAAACAACTTCAGTTCGTTGAATATGTTTGTTTCCTAGAAGAAGGGAATTTTGAGAGAATCTGCAGCATTGCTCTTGCTCTGTCTTGCTCTATCGAAAGAAATCTGAGGTTTCCTTAAAGCGAAGCTTACGGTGATAATTGTGGGACGATCTCGGGGACGATGATCGGGTTACCGTCTACCCCCGTTGGTTTGAACGATACCTCATGCAAACCAACGGGGTTCATTTTTAATTTGAACTTCTAGTAACCCTGTGGACATCGAAAAACACATTGGTGGTAACCTTATTTCCTGTTTTGTTTTGACTCCGCGTTCCGTTTCACTCCGTTCCATGGGCAGAATGACGTTTAAACCATTTTTAGTTTGAACTACGTGCAGATAAGCGGGGGTCAAACTAAAGAGTGTTCAGATTAGATGCGGTCAAACCAACGGGGGTAGACGGTAATTAAAGATTTTAAGAACGAACTACCTAGTCAATCCATGAGCAGTGAATCAAAATTCAACCATCGCGCAACAATAATGACAATGTCGCAACCTGTATTTGTTGCGACAAACAAACCCATGCGACATAAGTTTGTCCCAACTTGAAAATAATGGGATTAACATCGTAAACCACGAGTTTAGAGATTTTTAAGCCTTGCATTGCGATTTTCAAACGGTAACTTCGAGTTGGTAAACACTGCAACTCTGGTGAAGCTCAATCATCAAACAGTTTCGACTTTGGGTTAGCATTAATTGATTATTCACGAGTTGAAAAGTACGCAACAAATTCAGCTTCCGTTTTGTCTGCAACAAAAAATTTCGAGATCATGTCATTATCTGTTACCAGTAGGGATAAAGAGTAATCGTCGCACCTTCTTTGTTGCTTGTTTTGTGCCTTTTTTGTCTGACAATTCTCTTCACTGTCCATGAGATATAAAGAAAAGTAATATGGAAGGAAATTTCAAAACTCATAAGATAAAGTTATGATTCTATAGGAGTCCGAGTATTGTCCGAGATTCTGCAGGAAGCAGGAAATACTATTTGAAAAAAAAACAAGTAATTCAGCAAAGCACCTCAAGTTCTTCGAAGAAGCTGTGAGTCCAAGAGAAACTGACGATTTCAAAAGAAAGCTGGGGACTCTGGAAGCTTTGAAAGATGATGTTTTTGAGTTCCTCATGAATATAGCTCTTTTTTTTATCTGTATTAACGAGATTTTTAGCCCTAGGCTAGTTCATCTCGGGACCTACGATTTACTTCCCTTCCGAGGAAGAACTCACATTTTGCGAGTTTGTCGGGAGTGGGATTCGATCCAAGGTCCTCGGCGTGATAGTCAAGTGTTCTAACCATCACACCAGGTCCGCTCCACAATATAGCTCTTAATTCCAGCAACATGCTGGCTAGTTCTCGAAAACTCCTAAAAGAGTTCCCCGATAATTCATTCAGAATGTCCCCCAGGAGTTCATCTGCAGTAGTTCATCCAGAAGATCTCCCCCAAGGAACAATCACTCATTTAACCAACTATGCAATGACATTTTTATTCCACATTTAATTGAACTACAGTTTAACATTATTTCATCACAGCTTGTAATCAGGTGTTGTTCAAACAAAAGTGGAGAAGTTATTCAGCAATCTTTTCTGCAAGCGCGATACAGGCTTTACAGTAGTAAGTAATCTGTGTTTATTAATTATATTATTCATATTATTATTATATTATTCATATTAAACTTGTATTCAGCTATAATAACTTGCTGCGAAAATAAAAACAAATTGAAGTGCGAGGGGCAATTATAGTCCAAGCATGTTTATTTGTCGCATTTTAACGCATTTATAACACACAAGCTCTTCTAAAAATTTCTCAACTCGAGATTTGAACTCGTGATCTCCCAATCACCCGTCGCATGCCTTACCGACTACGCCATCCTTGAATTGGTTAGTTGCTCGCTGAGAGTGAAACATCTTCACAAAGCTGTGAAAGATCAATTCAATATTCAGATTTATGAAAGGTTGTAAATATTTAATAAAAAAAACGTTGTGAAAATGACTACAGCTTTGAAATTGCTATATAAATTTGAAATTTTTTCGAATATTTCGTATTGGTGTGCAACAAACATCAATACATATTTAACAATGAAGAACGTTCCAATACTGATAATCACTTTGATCTGTTGTTCAATCAAAAAGTGATAATCGAACAAATAAATCATAAATCCGTTTATACAGCTTACTGTTAAACCATTATTGAACGTTCCCACAATAGCTGAAGCACAGACAAACAGACGTAACACTTGCGAAATTTCCATCGACCACGCTTTTAACGATCATTTTAAATTTTCGTAGTTGTGGCTTTCACAAACAGAGGCGCGCGCATCGTTTTTCTATGCGTTTGACGTTTCACACTAGCGCCTTCTGTTGACGATATGGCACAACACAGTGATTCGTGAAACTTTTCCACCAGGTGATGGTAGTGTGAACTAGGCGATGGATTTGCATGAAAATCGTTCAAGGTGTTACGTCTGTTTGTCTGTGGCTGAAGTTTTAAACATCAAAAGCATTTGTTCAACTTATGTTGACCACAATAATTAGCTTTCAGAAACTGTGGAACATAAGCTTTTTAACGCGTAGAAAAAAGTTCTTCTTCAGCTTATATTAAAGGTAGTAAGGGCAGATCGAACAAATAAAAATTGCTGACGTTTGTTAAGCTTATAATTAAATTGCTGTTTACATACGTGCTAAATGCTGCATTTTGGCTTATTTACAATGTAAATAGCATCATTTCAGCTTATTATTCAGCATTTGGTTTTGTTCAGCTGCGAATGTTATAAACCAGCAATAGTTCGACATGCATTCTTATTTATGACTTTGAATTGTTCCTTGGGCTCCAGTTCTTCCTCCAGGAGATTATCAGGAATTCCTCTGGAGTTTCCCGGAAATTCCCGTGGGAGTTCCCCGGGAATTCCTCCAGGAGTTTCCCGGGAATTCCTCCAGGAGTTCCCCGAGAATTCCTCAAGAAGTTATTATGTGGTTTTATCGGCAATTATCGGTGAAAAATAACAGAAACAGCTTATTTCGCGTGACGCGTTTCGACCTACTATTCTTCGGTCATCATCAGACGCATTCAGCTAGATTCACTCCTTCAACTTCGTCAGTTATATAGAGAGAGTTTTATATAACTGACGAAGTTATCCAGCTGAATGCGTATGATGATGACCGATGAATAGTAGGTCGAAACGCGTCACGCGAAATAAGCTTTCCGTTATTTTTCACCGATAATTGCGAATAAAACCACATAATAATCGTTTACGGTGATCAACCCCAGTCAGTTCCTCAAGAAGTGTTCCTGAAAATTCTTCCAGGGATTTCCCAGGAAATTCTCAGGTGATTCCTCCAGGAAATCCCCGATAAAACTTCCAGGAGTTCTCCGGGAATGCCTCCAGAAGTTCCGAGAGAAGTTCCCCGTAATTTCCTTCAGGAGTTCGCCGGGAATTTGTCTAGGGGACTTTCGAGAATTTCTACAGGAGTTCCCCGTGAACTCTTGTAGGAGTTCCCCGGGAATTTCCCCGGAGGGATTCCTGAAGGAATTTCTCGGAGGAATCCCCGATGCAATTTCTGGAGCAAACACCAGCCGATCTTCTGAAGCAAATCTCAAGAAATTCCTTTGGAGATTCTTCCAGGAATTCCTCCGGAGATTCCTCCAGGAATCCCTCCGAAGATTCCTTCAGGAATTCCTCCGCAGATTCCTCCAGGAATTTCTCCGGAGATTCCTCCAGGAATTCTCTCCGGAGACTCCTCCAGAAATTCCTTCTGAGATGCTCCAGAAATTCCTCCGGAGATTCCTCCAGGAATTCCTTTGGAGATTTCTCCAGAAATTCCTTCTGAGATTTCTCCAATAATTTCTCCGGAAATTCCTCAAATAATTGCTCCAAAGATTCCTCCAGGAATTTCTCCGGAGATTTCTCCAGGATTTTTTCCGGAGATTCTTCCAGGAATTCCTGGAGAAATATCCGGAGGAATTCCTGGAGGAATATCCAGAGGAGTTCCTGAAGGAATATCCAGAGGAGTTCCTGAAGGAATCTCCGGAGAAATTCCTGGAGGAGTCTCCGGAGGAATTCCTGGAAAAATCTTCGGAGGAATTCCAGGAGGAATTTTTAAAGGAATGTCAGGAGGAATATCCGGAAGGTTTTCCCCGAGGAATTGCCGAGAAAAAAATACTACAGGAATCTCCGGAGGAGCTATTGGAGAAATTTCAGAAGAATTTCTGGAGATATATCCGGAGGAGTAGAAATCTACGGAGAAATTCCTGAAGGAATACCTTAAGGAATTTCTGGAGGAATTTCTGGAAGAATCTTTGGAGGAATTTTTAGAGAAATCTCCCTTATGATAATCCTAAAAGAAAATCCAGGAGAATTACCAGAAGAAACTATGAGAGGAACCCATAAAG
The DNA here is from genome assembly GCF_035046485.1 of Aedes albopictus. Classification (NCBI taxonomy): domain Eukaryota; kingdom Metazoa; phylum Arthropoda; class Insecta; order Diptera; family Culicidae; genus Aedes; species Aedes albopictus. The sequence continues at coordinate 27,176,810 of NC_085138.1, read as the reverse complement.
ATATTTCTAGAGGAGACCTAGAAGGAGCTTCTGGAGGAATACCGGAAGAAGGATTTCCCAGATCTAATAAACAGTTCTTGGAGAAATCCAAAAAGGAATTCTTTGAGGATTCATATAAGAAACGCCCAGAGAAAATCTAGAGATATTCCAAATAGTTCTATTTTAGAAAAAAAAACTCATGGAGAAATCTTAATCAAAACTTCTAGAACATTATATGAAAATCTCAAACATTTTTTGCGAATCCCCGGCGAACTCCTGGTGGATTTTCCGGTGGAACACCTGGTAGAACTTCAAGAAAGTTGTCTGTGAAATCCCAAAGAAAAACCACAAACCTTCATACGGAATGCCGGAAGATTCATCACAAAGAATCCTTCGTGAATCTTCATTAAATTTCCATTAAATTCCCCATGAAGCTTTGTCCCAGTATTTCTTCAAGAACTCCATAAAGTAACCATCAGAGTCCCAGTAGGATTCCTCCCACCGTAGTCCAAACATCAATATTGCAGAATTTATAATTAGTATTTAACCATAGTTATCGATGTAATACCATTATATTTTCTTCCAGAATCCCAGTACAATGTCTCTCATCAGTATATTCCTTGGAAAGGTTCACAACTCCGTTGGAATCTCACTATCTGGATTTTATGCAGAAACCCACCCAAAAGATATAAATAGAATCATTATGCCCACACGCGCTCGAAAAAGTACATTTCAATTTCAATAACATTTCCTGAGAAAACGAACACAAGTCCAAATCGTAAACAAACAGGTGCCCTTTTTCTTCACATCCTTTTTACAGCATCGTTTCGTTAAAATGCTGTCAGTTAAACAAATGTCAAAATTAGTTACGGAAAAAGGAGAAATTTTACTTGAGCGCTCTACTTGGCAACAGGAAACTTAGCTTTATTTGGAAAATTTATGCCTATAGAGTTATGGCAACGATTGACGTTTACGTTCATCTGCCGGGCACGCGATTCAACAACTTTTCAGTGGGTCTAACTTAGGGTTGCTGCCACTCGAAAATGTAATTGTTTTGATATCTTCTTTTAACGGTCGTCCTAAGTGTATATAAAGTACCTACAAATAGCATGTATTTAGCATAAAGATTCCAGGTTACCAATGTTTCGTTCCGTGACCCCACCCTTGGAAATTGTGGCACTGGGTAGGGATCTGAAAATTTCCATCAGGGTTACGAAAACGTTGCCATGTGACTTGAACGCAAAACATTAGACCAAATAAATATTTCGAATGATCAATCAACAATACATTGAACATTAGGCCAGGAAAGAGAAGAAGAAAGTCAAGTCTGTATTTCTATTATCCATCTGCAATCCATCGACTTATCAATCATCCATACCTCACCATGCAAATAGCGTAGGAAAATAACTAAGTAGGGACATCGAAGTCTCCGATTGGCACCGATTATGATAAGATAAGCCGATCAGCAGTACATACAAAGTGCCATATGTTTTCGTCAGCAAACAACAGCCAAACATTCGATATATCGCGTTTCGTGATATCGCGTCAAAGTGCAACGGTCGGTCACTGCATTTTCAATCGAAGCAAACCCACTAATATCCTTTTTCTTGAGAGATTAGACGGTGCATTTTTGTCTATTGTTGTTACCTGGTGATAAGTGATTACGGAATGAGCTAAGCTAGAGGATGGAGGCGCGTTTGGATATCGATAATGTCGCTACCGGAACCATTGAACATTTTGCGACTGTCTGGCGCACAACAGTCTTGCTTGCCATCATCGTCGTCATTGGCGTTGTTTCAATGTCACGGACACGATGCAAACGGGTGCCTGGTACGCAACTGTTATCGTACGATGTTATTGCTGACTGCACCCCAAATTGGACTGACACAATAGTGTGCACACACCTTCAAAGTGTGATTGCAGCGCAGGGTCACGTCGGATCGAGTTGAGGTCTTCGGTGCACTTATTCCTCGTAAATGTAGGAATAAGTGCACCGAAGACGTCGAGACGATCCGAGGCAACTGTGCACTTTTATCACACTTTTTAGGTGTACCAAAAAAAGTGTGATAGTCCAATTTGGGATGTAGTCTGCAATAACTAGGGCGGTTCAAAATGCTGTTTTTAGTTGAAGGAGTACTGTTAAAGATCCACAAGTTGGATAAAAATCAGTGAAATATTTTGGGAAATATAACTGGGATCTAATGAGTGAAAATACTTTTCCCATATTCATCCCATCTCTTCACTGGAACACATTTTTAACATAAATAGAATTTGTGACGTTGTAGTTCCCGGAACGATTACTTCTTCGAAGCTAGAAAGTTTATCTTTATCAAAGCAGATCTGATGTTTGCACAAGTGCACAAGTTACATCTGTTTTTTTGCTCAATAAATACCTACAAAACGTACACTCACCGGCGGCAACCCGCACTCGCACTTATTATCGCACATCGACACGACTATTAGTCAGCATCTTTCTCACATGCGGCCTGTTTGGGCCAATCAAACTGCGATAAGCTTCTCCATTGAGATTCGATAACACAATTTCAGTACGCGTACAGGGAGTTGTCAAATTTATTGTCCTAATCGGGAAAAGAGGAGTATTTTTAGAAACGTGACTGAAAGTGTTTTGTCTCGAAGTAATAAGAACAGTGAAGAGAATTGTCAGACAAAAGAGGCACAAAACAAGCAACAAAGAAGGCGCGGTGATTACTCTTTATCCCTACTGGTAACAGATAATGACATGATCTCGATTTTTTTTGTTGCAGACAAAACGGAAGCTGAATTTGTTGCGTACTTTTCAACTCGTGAATAATCAATTATTACTAACCCAAAGTCAAAAGTGTTTGATGATAGAGCTTCACCAGGGTTGCAGTGTTTACCGACTCGAAGTTACCGTTCAAAAATCGCAATGCAAGGCTTAAAAATCTCTAAACTAGTGGTGTACGATGTTAATCCTATTATTTTCAAGTTGGGACAAACTTATGTCGCATTGGGCGGATTGTCGCAACAAATACAGTCTACAAAATGTTGTTACAACATTTCTTGTATCGTATTACAAGTTTTATTTTTGTGTTAATTTGTAAGCTTTTTGCACATTTATAGTGCTCTTTTACTTCAGCCATCTCATTTTTTTTGGCCTACTTTCAGGGCATTTTGGGCAAAAATCAATTATCATATAAGTGAATCATTCCCTATATCAGGGACATCAAAATGTAAACGTCTTGTATCAAAACCTGAATCGAGATGCTAAGGATTAAAAATTCCTAGACAAAACTCAAGCTATGAAAGCAAATTAATGCTGCGAACAAAAGGCAACCTGTCAGAGAAAATACGATTACAGGATTGAATGATGGACCAACAACATTTATGAAACCTCGTCATCCTGCGATCGGAAAATGTTATCCACTAGGGTAACAGGGCATAGTCCACATGTCCACTGTATCAAGTATCAAGCAAGTATGAAGAACTGATACTGCGTGCACCGCGGATATTACCGAGGACCGTTTCACAACACCGGGCTCGGATCCAACTCAGTAGACTGATGCCTCGACAGCAACGTTACCAGGATGTTCTCTCCGCGGCCACTTAATCGCTGTACGTAGCCAACTCTCTCACTGTATGCACTAGTGCATAGGCAATAACCGCCCAACTGCCACTATTGAACGCGTTCCTTACATTTCTCTTACGCTGGAACGCTATCTCTGCGATCTTTACGAAAAGCCAAACGGTTGCTCGAGATACCATTTACATCCTTGGTGTACCTCAACAGTATGTTGAGTACCCAGACAACCAGGAATCGCATAAGGATGCACGCTGTACATCGTAAAAAGTACTATTTTAAGTCACTATCGCATAGATGTACGGCTGAGGGCAATTTTCATCGCATATGATGTTATTTTTTGAACTTACTGCGATGTATCTGATAAAATCGTATAAGAGTGCAAATTAACTTTTATAATGCATGACTACATCGTAGTAGACGACATTCCGATGTTTTGTTGCGACGAACTTTGCTTATTCGCAAAAGCGTTCGAGTGAACTCGCAAAGTGTCAATTGAATTCGCATAATTGCGTACTGCGATGATTATACGACTTCACTTGGTGCTTTTCTAATTATGTCAGTTTAACTCGCATTGGTGTACAAACTAAATCGCATAAAAGTGAAAATAAACTCGTTCAAATGTACATACAAACTCGCACAAGCTAGAATCGTTAACGTTGGCATATTGCGATATTATATGTGATAACAATGAAAGAGGTGCTGTTGGAGTGCCAAAAAATTAAAAGAAAGTGAAAAGTCATCATTATGGTTACAAAACAAGTTACAAAGTCATCATTTTTGTTTTGTTGACCTTATAATTAACAATGGGTGGTGCTAGCAAGAGAGGAGTAGTGGTTACTGTGCGGGAAATGCTACATCATTTTGGTTTCCAAAGAGGCTGCCGAACACGTACAGCGCACGGAAACCAAGTGCATTCCAACCAGCACTGAGGTGAGTTAGAATGTCATGACATTTAATCAGTGTGTTTCATAAGTAGTGTTTGGTGCTAAGTGTGAAGTGCGGCTCGATAATCCAAAGGTTATTAGTTCGATACTTAGGTGACAAGATTTTTTTTATTTCTAATATTTTAAGTCGCATAAGGTGCTATATTACGTCGCAATAGTGCATACCGTGCATCGCATAAGATGTCGCTTCAAGTCATATAGCGTCTTTATTTTCCTGTCAATGCACGTATAGCGCCTCCACTTTTGTACGCATAAGGCACTTTTACTGCATCTTATGCGATGTAACTTTACCGTATAAAAGTACGTATAACATGAACATAAACTTCATTATACGTGCAAATTGGTTGTCTGGGTATGATCTTCTCTAGCACCTTCCCCGCCGTGTCGATCAAGCATATCTATATCTATCTATATAAAAATGAATTTCTGTCTGTCTGTCTGTCTGTCTGTCTGTCTGTCTGTCTGTCTGTCTGTCTGTCTGTCTGTCTGTCTGTCTGTCTGTCTGTCTGTCTGTCTGTCTGTCTGTCTGTCTGTCTGTCTGTCTGTCTGTCTGTCTGTCTGTCTGTCTGTCTGTCTGTCTGTCTGTCTGTCTGTCTGTCTGTCTGTCTGTCTGTCTGTCTGTCTGTCTGTCTGTCTGTCTGTCTGTCTGTCTGTCTGTCTGTCTGTCTGTCTGTCTGTCTGTCTGTCTGTCTGTCTGTCTGTCTGTCTGTCTGTCTGTCTGTCTGTCTGTCTGTCTGTCTGTCTGTCTGTCTGTCTGTCTGTCTGTCTGTCTGTCTGTCTGTCTGTCTGTCTGTCTGTCTGTCTGTCTGTCTGTCTGTCTGTCTGTCTGTCTGTCTGTCTGTCTGTCTGTCTGTCTGTCTGTCTGTCTGTCTGTCTGTCTGTCTGTCTGTCTGTCTGTCTGTCTGTCTGTCTGTCTGTCTGTCTGTCTGTCTGTCTGTCTGTCTGTCTGTCTGTCTGTCTGTCTGTCTGTCTGTCTGTCTGTCTGTCTGTCTGTCTGTCTGTCTGTCTGTCTGTCTGTCTGTCTGTCTGTCTGTCTGTCTGTCTGTCTGTCTGTCTGTCTGTCTGTCTGTCTGTCTGTCTGTCTGTCTGTCTGTCTGTCTGTCTGTCTGTCTGTCTGTCTGTCTGTCTGTCTGTCTGTCTGTCTGTCTGTCTGTCTGTCTGTCTGTCTGTCTGTCTGTCTGTCTGTCTGTCTGTCTGTCTGTCTGTCTGTCTGTCTGTCTGTCTGTCTGTCTGTCTGTCTGTCTGTCTGTCTGTCTGTCTGTCTGTCTGTCTGTCTGTCTGTCTGTCTGTCTGTCTGTCTGTCTGTCTGTCTGTCTGTCTGTCTGTCTGTCTGTCTGTCTGTCTGTCTGTCTGTCTGAACGTTATGGATTCGAAAACTACTGGACCGATCGGTGTGAAATTTTGTATGTGGGTATTTTTGGGGCCGGGGAAGGCTCTTAGCTTGGTGCGGGACCTCTCCGGTTTCTGGAACCGGGGACTCCCATACAGATGACTTTGCGGGGGACGTCCTTATGAAGCTGTACGTCAAAAAACACAGTAGGCAGGCAGTACCGGGACAGCCGGGACAGCTAGTACCTATATAAAAATTAATTTCTGTCTGTCTGTCTGTCTGTCTGACCGCTATGGATTCGGAAACTACTAAACTGATCGGTGTGAAATTTTGTGTGTGGGTATTTTTGGGACCGGGGAAGGTTCTTAGCTTGGTGCGGGACCTCTCCGGTTTCTGGAACGGGGGGCTCCCATACAAATGACCTTGCGGGGCACTTCGCTATAGAACTGGATGTCAAAAAACACCTGGAATTCTTTAGATTTTTTTTATCCAGTGATTCCTACAGAATCTTCCAGGAATTCGCAAAGAAAATTCTCCTGTGATTCCCTAAGGAATTCCTCATGGGGTTTCTTCAGAAATTTACCCGGGAATTCCTTCTGTGATTTCTCTGGAAAAACTTTTGGGATTATTTTAAAAATAATTCCAAACACTCTTCTTGAGATTCCTCCAGAAATTCCTTCAGGAGTTGTTCCAGGATTCCTCTGTGGATTCCTTCGGGGATTCGTCCAGGAATTCCTCTATAAAGTTCGATAGAGATTCCTCTAGAAATTCCACCAGGTATTCTTCTAGATATATGTACCTCGAGCAATTCCTCTAGAGATTCTACCAGGGGTTCATCCAGGAACTCCTCCAAGAATTCTTTCAGGGATTTGTTCAAGAATTCATTCAGTGATTCTTCCTGGAAGTTCTCCAGTGATTCTTCAATAAAATCCACCAGAAATTTCTCTAGGGATTTCTCTAGAGATTCCTCCAGGAGTTCCTTAGAAGATAGCTCAAGGATTTTCTCTGGAGATTTCTCCAGAAATTCTCTCAGGTATGTCTACTGGAATTCTTTCAGGAGCTCTTCCAGGCATTACTTCAGGAGTTCCTCTAGGGATTGCTCTTGGAATTACTCCACGAATTCTTTTAGGAATTCCTCCAGGAATTCTTTTAAAAATACCTCCAGGCATTCATCCAGGGATTCATCCAGGCATTCCTTCAGGATTTAATTCTGGGACTCCTCCCGTAATACCTTTAAAAATTCCACCAGGAATCACCCCAGGAATTCGTGCAGGTATAAACTCAGAAATTCCTGCAGAATTTACCTCAGGAATTCTGGATTTCATCCAGGATTGCCAAACGAGAATACCTCCAGGAATTACCTTAAGAATTAATCCAGGAATTGATCCAGAAAATCCTCCAGGGATCCCTTTTTGAAATTGTTTCAAAAATTTCTTCAGTAATTCCTCCAGAAGTTTTTCCAGGGATTCCTCCGGGAATTCTCCCAGGGTTTCCTTGAGAAATTTTTAAAAGAAATTTCTCCTCCAGATATTACTCCAAGGATTACTCCAGAGATTTCTTCAGGAATTGCTTCAAGGGATCCCTCCAGGAATCCAACCAGAATTTCCTCCAGGAACTCCTTCAGGAATTGGTCCAGGTATTTACCAGAAATTCCTTTAGGGATTCCTCTTAAGATTCTTCCAGGAATTCCTCCGATGATTCTTCCAATAATTCATCCAGATATTCCACCAAGAATTTTTCCAGGAATTCCTTCAGAAATTCCTCTGGAAATCCCTGCAGGGATTCCCAGCTTCTCTGGGGAATTCTCTTGGGAAAGTTCTTGGAACTCCTCCAGAAATTTTTTTAGGAATACCTCCAGGCATTCCTCCAGGACTTCCCCTAGAGATTTTCATAGGCATTCCTCCAGGGATTCATCCAGGCATTTCTTCAGGATTTGATTCTGGGACTCCTCCAGGAATACCTTTGAAATTCCCAGGAACTCCTGCGGAAATTACCTCAGGAATTCTTGCAGAAATGAATCCAATTATTCGTTCAGAAATTACAACGGCAATTTTTCCAGGTATTTCTCCAGGAAATCATCCTCCCGGAGTTTATACACGAATTATTCCAAGAATCCAAGGATTCCTCCAAGGATTCCTCCAGAGATTTCTCAAGAAATTGATTCAAGAGATTTCTCCAGTAGTTCCACCAGGATTTACCAGTAATTTACCAGCAATTCCTCGAGGAATTTACCACGAACACCTCCAGGGGTTCCACTTTAGATTCTTCCGGAACAAAAGATATTAAAAACCATCAGAGGTAAACCAATTTAAAGTGTCGTAGTGAAAGATCCACAATAGGAAGCAATCAGCTGCGTTTTTGCTAGAGTGCCGGTAGAGGCGCTTTTCTGATAAATGCGGTAAACGTGATAGCAATGTAAAGTAACGGCGAAGGTTACGCTATGCGATCGTAGACGGCGCTCGCGTTCCACGTGTTTTTCACATTGACAGCGGCGCCGCCTGCACCTATCCACTCGGAAACATCATGCGCAGCACGGGTGGAATATGCCAGTCAGAAAAAAGAAGTAAACAGCTAAACAGCTTGAAATTCGTATGGTGGCGTAATAAATTCTCTGTTACTGTAATAAATCCGGAAGAAACGCATAGGTATAATGATTTCGTTTCTAATTTGCAACTTTTTGCCCCAGGGTACAAATTGTTGCGATGCGGAACAAGTGCAAGCCAGCGATTTGTCCATACAAGAAAAATGATTTTACTTTTAATGTGGTGGCGCCATCTCTGAGAAAAACAAGCTTTGATTTCTTACTATTAAAATGGGGCAATACAAAGTTTGCCAGGTCAGCTAGTTCGTCTATACTCGGATCCATATGCCAACGGGAGGTTCTCCCATCTTTGGCAATATGAAGTACCAGGTTCTGTTGCTTTCAAACCTCTGGGAAAACTCCCTCGTTAAGGTATTTTTACATAGTACATCTTGTCAACGCTAAGAGATTTTGTAATCCCCGGAAGTTCCTCATCGGTGACCCTCTCCTCATCACCAGTGCCAGTTCCTAGCGATCCTGCGGAAGGAGACCAATAAAAACAAGACGCGGACACCGTCTTCAGCCAGAGGCTGTACAGACTGAATGAAACTAAACACTAGACAAGGGACACACGGAGCATGCACCAGTGGATACGGAGAAGAAACTATTCTCACGAAAAGTTTCATCGGCCGGAGCGGGAATCGAACCCTCACCCCGTAGCATGGTGCGATTAGAAGCTTGGTGACCTTAACCGCACGGCTACGAGGCTCCACGAACTAACTAGGATCATGACGCGGAAAGAGTCCGTAAATGATCCCCTCCATCATCTCTGGTGACTGCCCTTATCTCAGTCTTCTGCACGACTTAAGCAGCGGTGAACACCACCCTTCGCTCCTCATCAGTATGTGCCCGCTGCATCCGTTTTCAGGCCCGTAGGCAGGCGCGGCGCAGGTCTGCAATCGCTTGAGTCCACCCGTAAGCCGGTGCTCTCCCATTTCTAGGGTAGACTCGCCAAGACATGGTCGCATCACACGCACGCGAGAGCACCGCTACCAGCTCGTCGTCGTCTAAACCAAGTAGATTTCGCTCATGGCGAATCGCCTTCCTAAATACTTCGTCGTTGAAGTATGATGTCCTCCACCTTCGAGAGCTTGGCCTTGGTTTAGCCGCCTCTTCTTCTACCCATTGCCTGCTGTTGCTATAGTTGATATTGTAGCGAATCACCAGGTGATCGCTGTGAGCGTAGCCATCGTATACACTCCAATTTGAACTACTGCAGGACGTCTATGGTCCACTGCACGAATTTGTGCTGGCCTGCTTACTCTCACAGAAAATTTGACGTTTGAGCGGTGCCGACACCGCTCAAACGTCAAATTTCGTGCGGGAGTAAGCAGGTCAGCATAAATTCGTGCAGTGGACCATAGGGCACTGCATGAAATTCTTTCCCTCTCTTTCACTCTTACAGATATTTTGTAAACAACAAGGCCAAGAAACGTCAAAATCCCATACAGAATCAAAACAATGCAGTGCCCTATAATCGCCTCCGTTCCGTACCGACTAAAGGTACTATTTTGGTTCGACATTAGCCAAATCGACATCTAGCATGGTCGGCCATCAGTGCTTTTAGCAGGATCTGACCCCGATAGTTCGTAAAACGACTTCCGCATTCCACGGCCCGGACATTAAAATCAGATCCCGCATACTTTGGCAACCACGAAGCCCTCGTAAGTAGTAACACTAACTCCTGGACGGGGTATTTACCCGTCGTCCATATCGCTGCCATTTTGCCGGACCCATCCGCGACCCAGTTGCCGTTACCCGCAGTTACTCATTATGGGTTCGCTATGATGGCGGTGATATCCATCCTACATTCAGAAATTGCCTACGCTGCGTCACAGCGGTTCAGATTCAGCTGCGTTACCTACACTGTGATCTTTCAGCTGTGGCTCTTCGGAAAGCCGGGGCACCTGGGACCTTCCGTTGAGAGCTTGATGTTTGCGGATTTCTCTGAACATATCAAACACTTGGGTGGACTCGTGCAGTCTTGTGTCTTATGGCCTTCACCGTGTCTTGTGGTCGCTGCTCAACACCTTCCATCCGTAGATTTCCGAGTACTTGGATTGTTCAGTCTTGATGACGAGCGCGTCACCCTTCTCATACTTGGCACCTGCCTTCCTACGTTTCCTCACGTTCGAAGATTAGACATTCCTAAGATTTCCCTTGATTCGTTGCCTAGTCTGTTGTCGTGGAAACAATCCGTTTACTCTACTTTTACTTTTCTTGGTGATTGAAGGTTTTCAGCATACTGCTGAAACCGCGCTGTCTACATCACGCTGAAGGGATTGCTTCCTTAGGTATATCTCAAGCGGTACAGCATTCCATACACAGCCGCTGGTTACTAGAATACTTACGATCGGGAAGTACCTCCTTATCCTAGGTGAACTCAGAAGAACAACAGGTATCAGCCCTACCAGCTAAGCAGAACACTTAACTGACGGCGGTCTTTTCCATCTCGGAACAATATCGCCTGTTACACGTCGACGTCAGAATACTGATATATGTATGGGAGGATATTATGCCTCTCAAGAAATATCAGAATATGGCGATTATTTGCCTCTGGTTTCTGATATAAGCGCGACAGTCACTAATCATAACAGCGTCACCAGATTTAAAAGTATATGATTCCTTTATATGGGGTTTGACAGCAAGAACACTCATTCCACTGAGCCACTCTTGCCGTTCGTCACAAATACATTCAAAAACATCTGTCACTTCGCGGAACCCACGTGCTTTTGTTTTTGGCGGGAACACTTTTTCTTTTGTTTTGCCTTGCGACTGTCATGCGGCGGTATGCCTTGCGAGCGTACGACCGCCGCAGGACTCTAAAAAAAGATAAGCGCGACAATAAACAATCGACGATGCATTCACTCGCCCAATGCTTCTACCCGAATTTAGACAGGAAATGCTGGTCGAAAACAAATGCTAGAGTATAATTTACAATTACAATCCATTAGGTTAATTAATATGATATACCTTACAACTACCACCAGATTGAGCGACATGTAGGACAATACATAAAACACCAAGGCGAGAATCCTTTCGTGACTACTCTGTATGCATAAGTTATGACTCGTGCTAAGGTGCTTCGTCACAAGGGGATTTCCCATGGTGTATGATAAATGATATAAAAAAATGCTCGTTATCTGATTCCGTCGGGTGCTTCAGTAGTGTGAATGAGGGTGTCTGCTCAATCATATGATAACGTCAATGATATGGAACGGTCATCATAGTACAACAAAAATCTTTTTTTATCTGGCGTGACAATAAGTAGTCCTTAACGAATTGTAGTGCCTCACGTGAAAATCTCGTTTATGTTGTCGGTGTATTTTTTGGAACTGGTTGTGTGGCAGAAGGTTCACGTTGGTGCCTGCATGCCAAGCGAAAAGTGACAGATTGCGTGTTGACTAGCCTGAAGATGATGCGGCACAGTTCGCTGATAGCATAACTTGATTGTTGGCGATCCATTCAATCATTCACACTTGTTGGGAAGGTTTTCATGTTTAGTGAAACTGGCAACATTGGATAAAATACCTATTTGCTACGAGCTTCACCTCACTCTCTTAGGTCATTTAGTAGTATAGTAGATGGCAGTAAAGAAACTGCACATAGTACGTGTTTTGTTGGAGAAGTTCTCCTTCGGGGATCCGGAAATATACTAGAATGTAAGTTTGCAAATAGAATTATATGTAAGATTTGTATTTAAAAATAAAATGAATTTTTAGGATTGAAGCTGATTGCAACGAAATCTGCTTTCAATAAGTATTGATAACTCCGAAAGAGACTGTCCCCAGCAACACATGTTTACTGTAACAAGAGTTGGAACGTAACGGTAACCAACCGTCATATACTCACTTAAATTGACGTCGCTTACCTTATCTTATCGCATGCGCTGCTATATGAATTCGTCTGCAAATCTTCAAAATTCGGTATCGGTCCTCGACGATAACAATCAATCAAAGTGCATGGGCAACTGCATTTCGAATTAAGCAAATCCCACTAATCTCCATCATTCTAGACAATAGAGTTAAAAAACTATAGAGGACGAATGTCGCTGCTGTTCCCTTTGTTCTCTTTCGCAAACATCCCGGGTATCTACCTGTCAAACTGCATACTTTTTCGCTTTGACATTTATATCCCTGCCTATCCCCGCCAGCAAAAGATGTTCCGGCAGCGACGCCAGCGACATTCTTCCTCTATAGTTTATTACCTCTATTTTCTAGACTGACTTTTCTGTTTGTTGTCACCTAGCGATAAGCGATTACCGAATGCACTTTTGAGGGAGGCATGTGGCTACATGCAAATACATAGATAATATCAATATCGAAGAATTGTTTGGAAAGGATTATCTCAAGGTTGCAGATACATGGTGCAGAAGGGTGACCTCAGTGATGTCTTTTATATCTGTATCGTGTGATTTGGGAATTCGTTTATCCAACGTATAAACTGATTTCGATGTCTTACTATGCTTCCTAAAACATTATTTAAACATAATTTTCTTATTCTGTTTCTCATTCTAGATGGGCAGGAACATTCTGCCGGCCGATATCTACCGTGCTCGGGATAAAATGGGAGTTGCGGGGAGCTGATATTTTGTCGCGCGATGAGGCATACATTATCGTAGCCAACCATCAGAGTTCGTTGGACATTTTGGGTAAGTACGAATTGTAGAGTTTTATATATGCCGTGAATGTTGGCTTCGCGACTTCGAATCACAGAAACGACTGGTACGACGGCGAATGTGAACAGTTGAAAAATAAGAAGGATGTAGCATGGGCGAGAATGGTGCAACACCGTACGAGAGCGAATGAGGCACGTTACAAACAGGCGCGGAACAGGCAGAACTCAGTCTTCCGGATGAAGAAGCGCCAGCAGGAAGAACGAGATTGCGAAGCGATGGAAAAGCTGTACCGCGCTAAGGACACACGAAAGTTCTACGAGAAGCTGAACCGCTCGCGCAGAGGCTTTGTGCCACAAGCCGACATGTGCCGAGATAATCACGGGAATATTCTCACGAGCGAGCGTGAGGTGGTCGAGAGGTGGCGGCAGCATTACGATGAGCACCTCAATGGCGACGTTGCAAGTACCGAAGGTGGCGTGGTAACAGATCTAGGAGTATGTGCACAGGACGAAAGACTTCCGGCCCCTGGCCTCCAAGAGATTGAGGAGGAGGTTGACCGGTTGAAAAACAACAAAGCCGTTGGAGCAGATTGACTACCAAGCGAGCTTCTAAAATACGGTGGAGAAGCACTGGTGAGAGCACTACACTGGGTCATTACCAAGATTTGGGAGGAGGAAGTATTACCGGAGGAATGGATGGAAGGTATCGTGTGTCCCATCTACAAAAAAGGCGACAAGTTGGATTGCGGGAACTACCGCGCTATCACACTACTGAGCGCTGCCTACAAGCTACTCTCTCAAATTTTATGCCGCCGTCTATCACCGATTGCAAGACTGGATTTATGGGCGAACGCGCTACAACGGACCAGATGTTCGCCATCCGCCAGGTGTTGCAGAAATGCCGCGAATACAACGTGCCCACACATCACTTGTTCATCGATTTCAAATCGGCGTATGATACAATCGATCGAGAACAGCTATGGCAGATTATGCACGAATACGGATTCCCGGATAAACTGATACGGTTGATCAAGGCGACGATGGATTGAGTGATGTGCGTAGTTTGAGTATCAGGGACACTCTCGAGTCCCTTTGAATCTCGCAGAGGGTTACGGCAAGGAAATGGTCTTTCGTGCTTGCTGTTCAACATTGCTTTGGAGGGTGTAATTAGGAGAGCGGGGATAAACACGAGTGGACCTATTTTCACGAAGTCCGTTCAGCTGCTTGGTTTCGCTGATGATATTGATATTATAGCTCGTAAATTTGAGACGATGGTGGAAACGTACATCCGACTAAAGAGTGAAGCCAGACGAATCGGACTAGTTATTAATGTGTCGAAGACAAAGTACATGATGGCAAAGGGCTCCAGGGAAGAATCAGCGCGCCCGCTACCCCGAATTTATATCGACGGTGATGAAATCGAGGCGATTGAAGAATTCGTGTACTTGGGCTCACTGGTAACCGTCGACAACGACACCAGCAGAAAAATTCAGAGGCGCATTGTGGCAGGAAATCGTGCTTACTTTGGACTCCGCAGAACTCTACGATCGAATAAAGTTCACCGTAACACGAAGTTAACCATCTACAAAACGCTGATTAGACCGGACTTCCTCTATGGGCACGAAACATGGACCCTAGGTGCAGAGGACCAACGCGCCCTTGGAGTTTTCGAACGGAAGGTGTTGCGTACCATCTACGGCGGAGTGCAAATGGAAGACGGGACTTGGAGAAGGCGAATGAACCAACCAACCATCGTCCATACCGCGAAAATCGGGAGGCTACGGTGGACGGGTCACGTCATCAGGATGTCGGATAGCAACCCGACTAAAATGGTTCTCGAGAGTCATCCGACCGGTACAAGAAGACGTGGAGCGCAGCGAGCTAGGTGGGTCGACCAAGTGGAGGACGATCTGCGGACCCTACGCAGAGTGCGGAACTGGAGACAAACAGCCATGGACCGAGTGGAATGGAGACGGCTACTATGTACAGCAGAGGCCACCCAGGCCTTAGCCTGATTGGTAAGGTAAGGTAAGAATGTTGTGAAGTTTCTGAAGTAATAGTCAGTAAAAAAAAAGTCCTAAGGAAGTACGGGAGCAAATCCTTTCTTATACTATAGTATAGTATAGTAAAAACAAATCAAAATTTGAAACCGGATTCCTCGGAATGACTTCCTCACCTTCCAAGACCGAGCAATGTTTGTTCTGTTCGATGTGTGAGTCGATCTCTAAGGACGTAAACTGGGTCCAAAGTAGTGAACACTGGGCACGTTTTTCTTGCGCTGGTGTTGACGAAGGAGTTGTCAAAAGTGATTGCCGAAAAGTAGTGCTCAGCAGCTGAAAGTTCCGGATGCAGCGGGCAAGAAAAGGAGCAAGAAGCTGAGAAGCATTTGGAAGAGGAGCAATCGGCAAGGAGAAGGCCTTTGCAAAGCGGATGGCGGCGCGAAAGAAACTAGATACTCGCTCGGCTGAAAACGTGGAAGGAAGAGCAGCTGAGACTAGAACAGGAGATACGTGAGCTGGAACTCCAGGTTCAGCGCTAAAAGCGGGAACAAAAGTTGCTAGATGCCCAACTGGCTACAGAGCAAGAGTTCGTGAAACTTCGAAGAACCATCCGAAGAAAATAATGCGTGAGAGCGGTTTTTCGGAGAGCGTACCAGAAAGGATAGGAGAGGGCCCATTTGGAACGGGATGCTCGAAGCAAGTTGGCAAGCCAAAGCCAATGTCGAAAGTGCCGGTGATCACGGAATTCGAAGCTGGCTCAAGTGAGGACAGCGACAGTGATGGCGACAGCAGAAGCGACGAGTCGTTCAAAGACGTTCGTGCGGAGAGCAGCCGGCGAGGCAGTCTGAGAAGGAGCAGAGTTGCTGACGGGCCGGGGCCAAGAGTTGGCCGAATCTACGGAGAGCAGCTTGTAACCGTTCAGTTACAAGATCCCCAGATTTATTTTAATTTTGTGCATTTTTTCAAGGAAACTGTAGTGTTTGTTTGATTAGTGTTTGGTTTTAATAATAGGGTTTGTTAGTTAAATGAAAAAATGTAATTTTGTATTAGTTTGTTCGAATGTTGAAATCTGAATGTTAATTGTATTTTAAATCAACTATGGTCGAAATAGGAGGCGAGCGAAAAGTCAGCTGTGAGTACAAATGTAGGCAACCTGGTAGCATAATGGGTGGTTGTTTGCTACCAAGGATAGGCAACATGGAGTAAGGACGAAGGAACAGATGGAAAGGATGGAATGAAGGGCATTTTGAGGCTTGAGGCGATCGCCATGATCACTTTCAAAACGGCGCTCGTGTGTGATAAAAGTGAGTTTCTTTGAAAAGCGGCTTTGGATAGTTTTTCGTTCTGTGAACCTGCGTAGTTGGAAAAAGCAGCCTACGTTCATTCAGGTATATCCCAACTACTGGCCTTGGTAGCACTAGTGCCTAATTCCTGGTTACCTTACCTATCAGGACCATTTTGACCTAACTTTTGGTACCGTCACTGAAGCGCACCCTCACTATCCACACGATTCGGCCTAGATCGGTTAACCGGTCTATGCCTGCCGGCCCTGAGACACAGCTCGAGGGGTCTCATGCTACTGAGCTAGTTGATCCGGGAGTCTTGGTTCAGCCACTGGGCCTATTGAGCAATCGGTAAGCCTCAGTTAGTCTCAAGCTAGACGATCGAGCGGAAAGCAGCCGGCATCACAGTGGTCCAGATTTGAAAATACTTGGCAAAAATTGCCAAATCATAGTAGTCTGCTAGTTTCCGCATATATGAATGTATTGGAACATGCTCAATTTCATTTTAAAGGCATTTTCATTTTTTGTGGATTTCTTCGAACAAAATCCGAACAAAATTGATGTTTTTCATACAATTTTACGATACACATTTCATCATGGCGCTATTGTTTTGGCAGCTCTTGGCAGTTGCATTTTTCTTTAACCAATTCTGCATACATAAACGAGCATTTGAACGGAATCTCCTCGCGGGGAGTAGCGGGCAGTGATTTGTAAGACACTTTGATGTCGAACTGTCAGAATTTCTCGTACTAATGACATGTAATGTCAATTTTGAAGCCAAATGTGTTGTTTTGATTTCTTGCTCCATTGCAGATGTCTGATATACGCAAGAACTTACAAAACAACTTTTGAAAGCAATTGTATTACTTATATCAAAAAACTTTTGTAGTGGTTGAACTTGTTTGTGTTCTTTATCAAAAATTCAGTAATTTTTCCATCAGCAGTCATTCAGTGCTGTTACAAAATGCAAAATCAATATTTCCATTTTTTTTTAAATGCCAGTTAGTGCTCCTTGTATTATGGATGAATGCTCAGGTACTGTAATCAATATAAGACATGTTCAAAAATTGAGTTTCTGACAGCTTTTCTCAAAATTGGACCTCTGTGGCGGCATAGCAGTCTGCGGAGAAGCAGAGGTGCTGAAGGGCCAGGGCCAAGCGTTGGTCGGATCTCCAGGGAGCAACTAGCTGCTCGAAAGCAGTGTCGCAACTCCTTCCAAAGTGTCGGGGAGAAGCAGAAGTCTGGCCGCTGTTTATTAGCAGCTTCGAATACACGACGACGGCGTGCGGATTTTCGAATTTGGAGTACCAGAAGCGGTTACAGGACTGCTTGCAAGGCGACGCACTGGAGGCTGTAAGAAGCAGGCTGGTTCTACCAGACTCAGTTCCGGACGTGATTGCCGATTTACGGAACTTGTTCGGAAAGCCGGAGAAGCCGTTGAAGACGCTGCTGACAAAGGTGAGAAACGCTCCAGCGCCGAGAGCCGATCGGCTGGAAACCTTCATAAGTTTCGGCATCACCGTAAAGCAATTGTGCGATCATCTCGAGGCGGCACAGCTCAGCGACCACCTCAACAACCCGATGCTAGTGCAGAAGCTGGTCGACAAATTGCCGCCGAGCTACAAGCTGGATTGGGTGCGGTATAAGCGCGGCAGAGTGGACAGTCCGCCGAGGATGTTCACTCGATTCACAACCGACATCGTTTCCGACGTCTCTGAGGTGACGGAGTTCTCAACGCTGTCAGTGAATGAGCGAGCGCGGCCAGGGAGAGAGAATCCGTGGAAAAAGGAGTTTGTGCATATGCACGAATCCGAGCGGAAGCACAGCGAAGGTTCTCGTAACGAGATGGCCAGCCGGCTATGTTGGATATGCAGGCGAACGGATCATCTCATCCGTAATTGCGATGAGCTCAGGCGAATGAACATCGCGGAACGGCTACGCGAAGTCGAGTCGAGAGGCAGAAACTCTGTGGAATCTGCCTGAACAAACACAGTGGAGGTCGGTGCTCGTCGAAGATTCGCTGTACGATGTGAAATTGCCAGGGGGCTCATCATCCTCTGCTACATCGGGTGGAAGAACCAGTGCAGCTGCAGAAGGCGAAGTCGGACTGCACGGTGATATTTCGGACAATGACGGTAACGCTCTACGTCGGCAAGTGACAGTACGATACCGTCGCGTTTTTGGACGAACGTTCGTCGGCGACGCTAGTGAATGATGCGGTGGCGAAACAGCTGAAGGCGGAAAGGACACTCGAGCCACTGATAGTCACGTGAACGGGCAACATCAACCGGCTTGAGAACGAGTCTCGGACCGTAGACCATGTCGGCGAAGAGGGCTCGAAGGAGAAGTATCCGCTGTTCTATACGCGAACGGTATCTGAGTTGCAGCTAGCTGCCCAGACAGGATGTCTGGTACGCAGAGGTGGTCACATCACGCAGGTGTGCCGGCAATGTACTTTCCGTTCGGTGTACCAATGATTGTCATCGGGCTAGACAACATGCACCTATTCGCACCTGCATTATTTTGATTTCAAAAAGTACACGAATGGTTGACGACTATAATTTCCTCGAAAGCACGTTGCACACGTTGGAATGATGGAGTCCACAAAAGCGATGGTATCCGCTATGGAACGTAGCCGCTTCAATCTATGACTGTTCAAGTGACCCATTCTTCGATGCCATCATGGGCATCATGTTTTCATTCGCTTTGGCTATAGGCACAGGATCTTTGCTCGCTGGACAAGACAAGCTTGTAGAGTCCCTTACTCTCTCTTCCTTCTGCTACCAGTTCGTTGAACGCAGACCTCACTTTCAAACGTATCAACAGATCAACAGTGAGTGTCTCGAATAGAGTATACCAAAGTGGCGAATCCTTGTCGTTTTGACAGGTCTCCTGCTCGATTGGAACTATGGGGATGACAGTAAATGGACTGTTCCAATTTTGACGTTTCTCCTCTTTGTTTTATCCAGGCTCGTTAGTGAATACTTCTCTGTACCCTGTTGCTTCCGTCTCTGACTTAATCCGATCGATACAATTTTCGTACATCTTGAAGTCTCTTAGTTTGTTCTTTTTTCACTTGTTGATTCTGTTGCCTAGAATCTTGACAGCCCATAACCTATTGAAATACTCAGTACACGGCTAGTTTTTAGAGGTTTTTAGCAGGTTATAGGGCACTGCACTGTTTTGATTTTGTACGGGACTTTGACGTTTCGTGGCCTTGTTGTTTACAAAATTTCTGTAAGAGTGAAAGAGAAGGAGAGATTTTCATGCAGTGCCCTATAGAACTCAACGATCGTATTATCACCAAACAGATTACTACGATGTTAATATAAACAATGTTACTAGTATTAAGGTATAAGTTTTATGTTTTATCATTATCCATAAATGGCGGTTCGAAACCGATTGTTCAACAATGTTCCTTTTTCATTTCAGGAATGTTCGACTTTTGGCACGTCATGGACAAGTGCACCGTCATTGCCAAGAAGGAACTGCTCTACACCGGACCGTTCGGTATAGCGGCGTGGCTCAGCGGCCTGATCTTCATCGACCGGAAGAACGCCGAAAAGGCCCACACGGCCATGAACGAATGCACCGATATGCTGAAGGAGAAGCGCACCAAACTGTGGGTGTTCCCGGAGGGCACCCGGCGCAATACCAACGAAATCCACCAGTTCAAAAAGGGAGCCTTCCACGTGGCCGTCCGATCGCAACTGCCGATCATGCCGGTCGTCTACAGCTCGTACGGTTCGTTTTTGGATGACAAAGCCAAAATTCTGAACAACGGTCACGTCATCGTGACCACGTTGGAACCGATCGAAACCAAGGGCCTAACCAGCGAGGACATCCCGGAGCTGATGGAACGGGTGCGTACCGTCATGCTGGACACTTTCAAAGCCACGACGAAGGAAGTGGAGAACAAGTACAGTGTCAGCAGCGGTGCCAAAGTTGGGCTCAGCGCATCCAAACTGCGGCTGCGCTGCCTGGATGATCTCATCAAGCCAAAGCTAGCATCTAGTGGTCATCGCTTGAATGCCGCGGTGACAAATGGTTCGCCGACGAAGGAGGGCGGCGCCTATCGGCGAAAGGAGTAGGCGCGGTGTGTGATACAGATATTGACTTGTTTTTAACTTCTGGTGGCGTAGCCTCGTCCCCTCTGAGAGTGGAACGAGTGGAGTATTTATGTGGGGTGGAGGCACACCCCCTCGTGGAAGAGAATGCAAATGTATGATAAGTAGGAAAAAGTTGTCGGAATACCTTGATATTTTGTTGAAATTCCATATTTATTAATGTATTTTTGTGCATTTTTTGTTATTTTAAAGTTATCTTAAGATCGCACTGTTCTGAAATAAAAGGCTAGCTTTTACCATTCCAAAAAACATGCAAATGAACCGGTCGAATACAGTATTATCCATACATTATTGTGAGTATAGGGAGTCTGTTCTGTCACTCGAGTCAAACGGAAATCCTCTCGAAACATTATTTGGATAGATCATCATCTTTTAAGATCTGGTGATTTTTTTTTATAAATTGTTGTGAAAGTTGGGCCGAAGTAACTTAGATTGTCGAGCAACTTTTTCAACGAGTTTACAGGGTTTACAGAACTATAAACTTATTTTAATAGAAACTCTAGTGGAAAAAGTTGTATGAAAATCTAAGGCCCTTAGGCCCAAATTTGTAAGAAAATCCCCTCTGAAAGATTTTGATGTTTGTCACGACCGTGTAACGGGTGGCTAACTTAAAACTAAAAACGGGTGGCTTCTGTGCTCGACAATGATTCCAGTCGAGTCACTTACCTCCGACTAGATCAATATAATGAACCCCTTAGGAGGAACGGTGGTAGCACAGACTCGACTCGCAAATGTATGTCGATCTCGTTCCATATGACGCTAGGCGAGACTTTCGTTATAATTCCTGCCATAAACATACCTTGTAATAGTCGACGACTCAATAAACACTAATCAAGCACGATAAACAATGCAATGTTCGCAGACGTTTTGTTTATTTTCCTGCATTTGTACCTATTTGTTTATGTTGTTGTGAAACAGTCAAACATATGATGTCAATTAGTTCGAGTTAGTACAATAATTTCTGGAGAATGAAGGTCCAATTAATGACGGTCAACGAAGTGATGTCTGAAACCAAAATTTGCCACATGCATTAGTAATTTAAATCAAATGTCAGTCTATTCTAAGAGACCAAAAAAACTATTAACTAATGCCAAAATTATCATTTTAGGTGAATAATGAATTTGTTGCAAGTTAATCAAACGTAAAACTAACCAGAGAGATATCAAATGCAATGTATTTTTTGTTCAAATAATTTATAGTATTTTTAATGTGACTGTCACTCATCAATGCAGGTCCAACTGGTGCCATTAAATTACTTTTTTAAAAAGCATTTAATAAATACATTCACAGTTATTTATTTCCTAAAAATGAAACCGCAAACTGACGAGTAAATAACGAAGTGAGAAATTATGTAGCATTTAGAAGAAAATATTTTATATTAATATACGTTAAGTGCCCCTCCTCGAGAGAACGTTCGGTTCGTTTCCACGAACCTGGTGTAGAAAGACATCTGTCTGCTTTGTATTATAATTCCACAGTACACACACAACAAAAAGATATAATAAAATATGCAATTCTTCATCAAATGGTGTGTGTATGTTAGTTCTTGAGAAATATCCTTAATTCTAAGAAATCGTAAATCAGAGATTCACAACACTGCCGTAATTCTGCAAAGTGACGTAAGCGCCATTCAAAATATCGATATTCTTTGGTGTATTATGCATAATATCTGGTGTAAAAACAACACTGCGGTATGCCTGCTTTATTAGAATGCAAGATCTAGTCGTAATCTATCATCTATGGAAAGAAACTTAGAGGATGAGCAAGGGTTTTATGAATTATAACCAAAAAATGGGTCAAAACTATCAATGTCGCTTACGTCACTTTGCAGAATTACGGCAGAACAAAAGTCTTTCTATTTCAAATCCAAGATTGTATCAGAGCTTAGAACACAAACCTATGTTAAGTTTTTGCAATTCAGTATCATAATTTCTAAAATGGTGATAAAAGTTCGCGATTGCATCAAATTAAGTTAGCTTCAGCTCTAGAGATGGTCGGGTTTCATATTTTACAGACCCGAACCTGACCCGTACCCGATCAATTTTCAATTTCAAAACCCGGACCCGACCCGAACCCGAGATTTTTTTCTACCGTCAAACCCGGACCCGACCCGAACCCGAAAATTTTTCGTCGATCAAACCCGAACCCGACCCGAACCCGAGAAAATATTTGTCAATAAACCCGACCAAAACCCGAGGTTAAAAATAATTGTTAAATGCATCGAATATAACAAATTAAGCATTTTTGTAAATACTGATTTATCTACACTGGTACCAAACCCGACTTGAACCCGACATTATTTAAACCCGACCCGACCCGTACCCGAAAATTTTTAAATTGTTTAAACCCGGACCCGACCCGAACCCGAGTTTTTTTTTAAATTTCCAAGCCCGAACCCGACCCGTACCCGTCGGGCTCGGGTTCGGGTCGGGTTTCGGGTTTGAAAACCCGAAACCCGACCATCTCTATTCAGCTCGTCATTTCCTCGCTCTGAAAGATTACGTTTTCAGTCGTTACCTGCTGTTACCCAACAGAGCGGTCTAAGGCAGAGTACCTCTACTAAATTGAGGATCTTTAATGAATTATTGGGGAAAGAAATAAAAATGCAAATATAAAACCTTATAATTCTCTGATCATTTTACCCCGCTCTCCCCTGTTCGGCGTCGTTAGACTCGTTGGGGCCTTTGCTGGTAGTGATCGATGACGTTCACTACTCGGCTCCCAGACGGCTAAAGGGCTGTTTGCAGATCAGAAGGAATATCTGGGCCCATCTTGATGCATGGGAAATTCCTTGCCTGAATCGCCCAAGGAACCTTTTTTCTTCAATCGCAGTACGCAGTTACAAAGGAATTCCAATTCAAATGGCTGTCACTGTGGAAAGTTTCAGCCAGGAATCGGTCAAGAACTTACTTGAGCGATTCCTTTTGAACACGGATCGGGGCTTTAGGTGAATATAGAACGAAGCCACACCTTGAATTTTCAAAAGCACAAATCTGAAGAACAAAGTATCGTTTAAGCTGAAAAATTGATCGATTGGTCACCACCAGCGGGTGACCAATCGATCAACTTTTCAACTCAGTGCGATGTTTGGTTCCTCAGATTTGTGCTTTTGAAAATTCAAGGTGTGGCTTCGTTCGTTCTATATTCACCTTAATGCGGAGTATTTTCTTTTTTTTCTTCTTGGGCATTGCGATCGCCGAAGCAACCGTCCTTGTCGATTATATAGGTAGGGTAACCAATATAATTTGGACCCCCATATATTTTGGACCCCCTGGGTCGTATTATCACAACTTACACATGTTTAATGATGAGATGACGGAAATTTTTAGAATCATTCGCTAAATTAGATTGCTCTGCACGAGCAGCAATCATTTCCTCACTGGAAATATCCTTATTTGCCTTGAAATTATTTTTTGCCAATCTCGTCATCCGTGCGAGTGTCGCATCATGTTTACAAAAAGAGATTGCGGTGCTGGGGAAACTTGCAGATGTAAACAAAAACGTTTATCATTCTAGCGCATTAAATTCGCAAAGTTCGTCTAATCAGCCTTTGTCAATCAAGTAATTAGGATGTGCTCCAGCATATTCAAGCGGCGAACTCTTCCAAAATAGTTTCAAACGAGTTTAAATACCGGGTGTCCAATATATATACTGAAGAGGGTCCAAAATATATTGGGGTGTCCAAAACAGTGAAAACTGATGCTTCATAAAACAGTTATTTTCATCAAATTTTCAGCCAGCAATGACCTTGTGGGTATTTTTAACGGGCAATGGAGGCTTTTACGAACATACTAACATCATCATTATGTGTAAATACTTCCTGGCTCTGTTTGATTTTGACTTAAATTCAAACTAATGTCCTCTAGGGGTCCAAAATTCAACCTATACCTATATGAACTTCAAACGGAATCGTAATTTTCTTTCAGTGCATTATTTTTCCGTGACCGGAATGGTCAATAAATTTAACACAGCAACCCCAATTGATTTGACGTTTTGTTTCAGCTCCGTATATATGAAGCGTGACGGGGTGGCCCAGGGGAAGAGGGGGTTCTTAAAATCTAAAAAATGGTGGACGTCATGTTTGAATCGTCCCTAACATTGACCGCCGGAAAATCCAAATGAAGGACTGTTCACAAATCACGTCTCATTGTAAACTGATGGAGTGTGCCTGTCGTAGTGCTACGGTTCATACAATTTTCTACTAATTTCTATACAAAATCTGCTACATGGTGGAGAGGCAGGCCTGAAATTATCAGTACTGGTGTTATATAATATTTAAATGGTTCATAAGTCATATATTCACGTTCAACATGGATTTACTGAAAGTGCGCAAAAATTAGGAACACAGTGCAAATAATGGTTCCAAACATTGCGCACCACTATTTACTAATTAAATTGAAAAAAAAAATATTACGAACTTTGATTGATATTACTAGAATATCACCTTTTTTGTCAATAAACTGCAAAATTAATCATCATTGCACAGTTTTATCGAGGAAAATGTTGATTTTTAGTAGAATTACTTCTTAAGGCATAGATTTCTTCCACGTGGTTGCAATAGTTGTTGAATCTGTCTTCATCCAGGAACTTGATGAAGAACAGACCGTCATTCTCATCCTTGTAAACAGAGTGCAGGTCTGCTGCACTCAGGTGCAGTTGACCAGTGATGAACCTGAGAACTTCCAGGTGGGAAGGTACTTTTGCACCAGACTCGAAGCACAGCTTCCAGCGTGTTCTTTCGTACACTCGATTCCATTTTTCTCTATTTTTCAATAGATTCCGCTACAACCAAACTATAACACTACTACGGCAAAGCCATTTGAAAGAAAAAAATATACGAGAGCAATTGGCAATGTCGACTGATCGATCCAACGTCTCATCCACGACTGCTGGTTAGGCCCCAATGAAAAGTCATGGGCCCGTAAAAAGTAGTAACTACTCGTGCTTTGTAATTACTACTTTAAAATAAGATCCACGCCAAAGTAGTTTTATATCCTTCAAAAGAAGAATATTAAAGATGTTGACAAGTCCAAGTCTTGTGCAGTCTCTGCTGTGTGGTCCAATGACCACCCGTATTTATACTACCTTAGGTAGACATAATGAATGATACCTAGACATTTAGGTATTGTTATGAATAGTATTTCATGTAGGTAGATATCCTATGCGCACAACCATTAGGTAGACACTACAGTCCTTTCCCCTTTAGAAAATTTCAAAAATTTACATTCATCACCAAAATATTGATAGCACAAATAAACTGACGAGTCCGTCACTTCCAAAGAACATATCTGTTCGCTAACAAAACTACAAACACGATTTCGCTATCCCAACATCGGCAACTTTACCAAAAAAGTACAAATAACACAAATCCATTCACCAAAACATAACATATGACAATTCCGCCACAAAAGAACAATTTCGTTCACCACAAAAATAACATATCGTTATTACCAAAACAAAAAGACAATTTCGTCAATGCAACATCGGCCAAAATAGAACAATCTGTTCACAACATAATGGCAATTCTACCATAAAAGAACAATTTCGTTCACCACAAAAAATAACAATTTGTTATTACAACAACCTGAAACCCAAAAAGAAACAATTTCGGAATAACTCAAAAGAAATTACACGTTCCTTGATCCTCGTCGCCACTTTTATATCCTTCAAAAGAAGAATATTAAAGATGTTGACAAGTCCAAGTCTTGTGCAGTCTCTGCTGTGTGGTCCAATGACCACCCGTATTTATACTACCTTAGGTAGACATAATGAATGATACCTAGACATTTAGGTATTGTTATGAATAGTATTTCATGTAGGTAGATATCCTATGCGCACAACCATTAGGTAGACACTACAAGTAGTAGCTTTGGTATGAATAAAATCTTTTTTGTAATTACGTTTCGAAAGTGTTAACTTTTCAATCGGTGAAAAGGCAGCGAAATGGCCTACTTTTCCACACTTGAACAAATGTGCCGAAAAGTACTAATTTTCGGCACTCTTAAGTGTGCCGAAAAGTAGTACTTTTCGGCACTGTTGTTTGATTGGACAATTTGCTCTTTGTTTGGCTTAATTTTCTACAGTTAACAACATATGCTGAAAATCTTTAAATCCTATGTCCGTGCACATCCCGCCGATCACTTCCGGTATTATTTCATCCAAAAACTTCCCCTCTTTGAAGAAAAACTGCCAGACTGAACTGGACGGAAACTTGAAAATTTGTGACAGTCATCTCGGTTTGTTCTGGTCTAGGCCTACTGAAACGCCTACTTGATCGGGTAATTGGCTAATACACGTGGAAGCCCACTTGACTGTTTTCTCAAAGTGTGTATGTATAACAAGTTAAAGTGGTAATTGATGGGTGTGTTTCGTAATTACAAAAAACTTTGTATGCAACTCGTTGCAAAACTCAATTTTTTCAGCACTCGTCGTAATTATCCAACTCAGCAAGCCTCGTTGGATAAATGTACGACTTGTGCTGAAAAAATCATCATTTTGCAACTTGTTGCATAAATAACTATTTTCGAACACTGTAGTAGATACTACTTTCGAATATTTCGATGTAGTATTTAATACATTAAACATATGTCAAAACGAACTTTGTTTATGTTTTGGTTGCTCTTCGACCATTGAGCAACCCAGACCAAATAAATATGTAATTATCAAAAGTCCCAAAATAATGACCACGTGGTTTATGGACAGCCCCAAAGTACTAATAATGCAATTTCAAATGCAGAAAACCGCTTCTTGATAGCATTGTTGGCTTGGTTACTGTGCTTCATGGCAGTTAGCGGAGATAAAACCGCTTCGTTCTTTGAAGTTTTTTCTAAATAACGATGTACAGAAAATAAAACTGCAATAGAAAATACAACTTAACAATGATGTCGAAAATAAAAATTTACATGTAGTTATTTTCAAATAAGGTATATAATCACATAGGGTCAGACCTTGCTGAAAATAAATAATAATAAGCTTCTCTAGAATCAAAAACTTGCATTTATGGAGCAAAAAGTATGCAATTTTTCATTATGGCCATCATTAAGTATTAAATTTATGATGAAGAATGTACTTTAAAGCATATTTTTCTTCGGTATCATTTAGAATGCGATTCTCTTCTATACTGGACAAATTTTGAACTGATTCCGTAGTGTTAAATAAGTATTTTTTAACAATTTCATTGATAACAAGGCAACTCACTATATCAAGCTGTATAATGCTTGGTGCATTATTACTGACCAACTATTACACTCTACCTTTAGAAGAATAGTATTAGATCCCAACACATTGAAAAGTTCATGAAAAATTTAAAGTTATGTACAAAAATAACACCCCTCTAATTTTTTGATATGTTTTATAACAACATTTCTTCTTTTGAATGCGGGCAAAAGATATTTTTTATGTTTGCCCCAACCCGTCAAAACACCTTTTCAAAAAACTATGATTTTTTAAGAAAAATGCCTATAACTTTTGAACCAAAAGAGATAACGATCATCTCAGCGCCCGAAACGACGCGTCTTCGAATGCTCTACAAGTTTTTCCTGGGTGACTTTGATGAAAAATCGAAACTGAAAAAGTTAACGCCAGAAAACCGTTTTTTCTTGAACCACCCTAAGCTTATTCAGAAAAATACCTCTAGATCGGTCAATTTTAAAGCTACCTACATAAATAGTGTCTTCGGCAAACTTGCTCAAAATTGATAGATCTACAACTTTCCCGAAGAATGTATACGGTTATTCTTGCAAATAAAAAAAGTTTGGTTGCCAATTTCTTCGAAAATATGGACCATCCTAATTTTCATGTATATTGAAAAGAGGCCCTTATTAGGGACAACTTTGAGGAAGATCATATTTGCCTAAACATTCATTTGACGGCGTTGAATGCATCTTTCCGCGTAAATATGGTTCGTGAACCACTGTGCATTGTCGAAATATTCATTAATTCAATGAATTTGAGATAATGAAGCTACAAACAATTGAAATTTACAGTAAAAATCAGGGTGCTCATTATGTTCCGGCTACCCCTACCTACTTATTGGAACAACCTGAGAACTCTTTATTATCTACAGCTAAATAGGTATGATCTTTTTCATCCTGGTCTAGACCAATATCATGAGTAACGTTACTCTGCAAAGCTCTTTTTGGTAAGGTCGATTAGACTTCATAACAAGTAACGAAGGAATGTACTTTCGAAGCATGATTTCGGATAAAAAACATTTCTGACCATCTTTTGCGTACTTTAAAGTCACTTTTCATTTATTGAACTTGTATTCACTGTTCCTGTTTTGTATAGGATTACTTTAAGCTTCATTTGTAGGTTGATTTGATATCGTTCTTTCAGTATCATTTCTTATTCATTGTTTTGATCTTTTCGTTTCCTTACACGACTACGGTTTGTATTTCTTTTATTATTCTTTTGACTGTGCATCTATTATCGCTTTTGAATACTTTTTCTCGAATAATGGCGGTATAGGAATTGAAGAAAACATTCATAGGCTTTTTTTGGAACAATTAATGTCTTTCAAATTTTAGTTTCCTTCTTGAAGGAGATGTTAATATTGTGTATTTGAAATTGTGTTCGTGTTTTTGTGTTTTTGGGCTGCAAAACGGTGAGTCGATAAGGAGAGCATCCAACATAGCTCTGGTCCTCACAAGTTCCTACCACAGACAAACAGACATACTACTCAAATCGAAATCATCACACGATTTAACGGTCATTTTGAAAATATAGTGTGGTTCGGACTGTGCTCGCATGTGTCATGGTGGCGCTGCTGTGCCTCAATTTTGCAGAGAAATGAACGCGACGCCGATCAATGTTTACATAAAATGACTCAATCATGAACCTTCATTCATGTTTTATGAATGGATGACGCCTCGGGGGAGTCGTCACCTGCAAAATTGTTACATCGAGCCGAGGGAAACAACACCTGCAAATGAGTGCTTCGGATTGAGCATTATAGAGGGTGCTAGTGAGATGCCAAACGATGTTTTTGAAGCAATTTTCTTCTAAGTAGTATGTCTGTTTGTCTGTGTTCCTACCTCATGCTTCCACGGGTCAAACGATGACAAAGACCGCCAGCTAAGAGTTGTGTGCTTAGCTGGTAGTGCAGCCTGGGCACTGTTGTCCTTCTGACTTCAGCTAGATTGAGGAGGTACGATCCGAGCGTCTGTTCACCAAGGAGGTGCGGCTCAAACAGCGTCTGTTCTGGCATCCAGCGGCTGAGTATGAAATGCTGTATTGCGTCAGCTATACCTAAGAAGGCAGCCCCTTCAACGCAATGTAGGCAGCGCGGCCCCGGTAAGGTAGCCTGCTGAAAACCTTCAAACACCCAGAAAAGCAATAGTAGAGTAAACGGATTGATTCAACGGCAACAGACCCGGCAACGAATAAAGGACAACGATTGGAAAGTCGGATCTTGGAACGTGAGAACTTTGAATGAACCCGCACGTGTTGGGCTCCTGGCTCGTGAACTGCGTAATGTCGGCGTTAATGTGGCCGCTATCCAGGAGATACGCTGGCCCAAAACTGGAGAACGCGAATTCCGAGCGGTGGATCCCATCGCCAACACTTCATTCAAGTACCACATCTACTACAGCGGCGGCGATAAGGCAGAACGTGGAGTTGGCTTTATAGTGATCGGGAAACAGATGAAGCGAGTTATTCGGTGGAAGCCGATAAGCGACCGAATCTGTGTGTTGAGGATGAAGGGCAAGTTCTTCAACTACAGCCTGATCAGCATCTATGCGCCAACGAACGACAAACCCGATGACATGAAGGATGAGTTCTATGAGAGCCTTGATAAGGCCTACGGAGAGTGCCCAAAACAAGATGTCAAAATAGTCATCGGAGATGCAAATGCGCAGATCGGCAGAGAAAGTTTCTTTCGGCCTGTCATTGGAACGGAAAGCCTTCATTCTGTTACCAATGATAATGGTCTGCGCCTTGTGACATTCGCTGCTGCTAGAGGGATGGCAATCAGCAGTACCTACTTCGCACGTAAGAATATCCGAAAACACACCTGGCGACACCCGAGTGGTGACACTTGCTCCCAGATAGACCACGTGCTGGTCGACGGGCGACATTTCTCGGACGTCATAGATGTGAGGTCCTACAGAGGCCCGAACATCGACTCGGATCATTATCTTGTAGCCGCTAAAATTCGGGCGCGATTATCCAGCGTCACGAGTTCAAGAAACAACAGGACGATGCGTTTCAATATCCAGCGCTTGTCAGCCGAAGGGGTTGCTGCACAGTACCATCAGAAGCTAGACGAGAGGATAGGAGAGACCAACGGATCTGGAGATGTCAACAGCTTGTGGGGAAGTATCCACGAAGCAGTGACAACAACAGCGCAAGAGGTGATTGGTACCGCTCAGCGACGCCAACGTAATGGTTGGTTTGACGAGGACTGCCAACGAGCGACGAACGAAAAGAATGCCGCCAGAAGTCGAATGCTAGTGGCCGGTACCCGCCAGAACAGAGAGCGGTACAGGGTTGCAAGAGCAGAAGAGAAACGAATCCACCGCAGGAAAAAACGGCAACACGAAGAGTGTTATTGCTGAAGCGCAGGAAAGTATGGACAGGAACGATATGCGGAGATTTTATGCAACTGTCAATGGCGCGCGGCACAAGACTGCGCCAGTGCCCGCCATGTGCAATGACCGGGAAGGAAATTTGCTGACAGACAAAACAATGGTGGCAGCCAGGTGGAAGGAGCACTTCGAAGATTTGTTGAATGGTAGCAGCGAAGGAGCACCCAGGAACAGGATAAACATAATGGATGACAGTCAAGCAGTGGAACCACCAACACTGGATGAGGTTAAAAAGGCCCTTAAGGAGCTGAAAAACAGCAAGGCTGCTGGGAAGGACGAGATCCCGGTCGAACTTCTTAAGCACGGAAGCGAGCAGCTACATCAATCAATCCATCAGATTATTATAAAGATTTGGGAGGATGAAGAATTGCCCACTAGTTGGTTGGATGGCCTCATATGCCCAATCTACAAGAAAGGGCACAGACTGGAGTGTGCCAATTACAGAGGGATTACCCTTTTAAATTCGGCGTATAAGATACTGTCACGTGTCCTGTTCAACAGACTGCGACCTCTTGAGGAGTCCTGCGTCGGCGAATACCAGGCTGGTTTTCGTGAGGGCCGATCAACGACGGATCAAATGTTTACCCTGCGGATGATCCTAGATAAATTTCGGGAATATAACTTGCAGACTCACCATCTGTTCATTGATTTTAAAGCAGCGTACGATTCAGTGAAAAGAAATGAGCTTTGGCAGATAATGTCAGAACATGGTTTTCCGGCGAAACTAATTAGGCTGATACGCGCAACGCTGGATGGATCAAAATCAAGTATTCGGATCGCGGACGAAGTGTCTACGTCGTTTGTGACCTTGGATGGATTGAAGCAGGGGAATGCTCTTTCAAATTTATTGTTCAACATTGCACTCGAAGGAGCGATTAGGAGGTCAGGCGTGCAGAGGAATGGCTCTATCATCACACGGTCGCACATGCTCCTCGGTTTTGCGGACGATATTGATCTCATCGGCATCGATCGTAGGGCAGTGGAGGAAGCTTATGCTCCTCTGAAGAGAGAGACAGCGAGGATAGGCTTGACGACTAACTCTACCAAGACGAAGTACATGATAGCGGGTAGAGACAGAAGTAGGCCTAGTGGTGTTAGTGCTGAGGTAGTGATTGATGGGGAAGTGTTTGAAGTTGTTGAAGAATTTGTTTATCTTGGAACACTTGTTACATGTGACAATGACGTTTCCCGTGAAGTGAAAAGGCGTATTGCAGCTGCGAATAGGGCCTTTTACGGATTGCGTAGCCAGCTTAGGTCCCGTAACTTGCAAACGCAAACAAAATTCGCTCTGTATAAGACGCTGATTCTTCCGGTTGCCCTCTACGGTCACGAAGCGTGGACGTTAAAGGAGGTAGACCGAAAAGCTTTTGGAGTTTTTGAGCGCAAAGTGCTGCGGACAATTCTCGGTGGGAAACAAGAAAATGGAGTGTGGCGCAGACGCATGAATCACGAGTTGTACCAAGTGTACGAAGATGCGAATATTGTGAAACGTATAAAATACGGCAGACTTCAGTGGGCTGGACACGTAGTGCGAATGTCGGAAGAAAGAATAGCGAAAACAATATTCAGCAGAGAACCCGGTAGAGGTAGGCGGCTTCGTGGGCGGCCGCGAACTCGCTGGCTGCACGCGGTTGAAGAAGATCTACGATCCCTACACGTTCGGGGAAACTGGAGGAACATCGCCCAAGACCGACGAAGATGGTGCTCTACTATACGCTCGGCATTGGAGTAAAGTTACTTTGTAGCCAACAAGGTAAGGTAGGTATCGTGTTTTTGTTACAGAGAAATATAAAACTGGCATTTTGCATCATTGGTATAACTAACACAGCACTTTACAAATACAAGAAAAATAAACATTGAACATAGATTGACCTTCTTCAAAAACTGGTTGTCACGATACTAAAATTTACAATTTCTCTATGTTTTTCCGTGAGAACGAAAAAATATGAAAAATGAGTTGTTTAGAAAAATTGTGACATGAAACATGAAAAGTGTGTTATGTAAAATAAAAGAAAGTAAAAAAAAAAGAATGTCCAAAAACAAATTAAAACTTTTTTTTTTTTTTTCAAAGTGATTACGGCGGTAGCACACTGTGCTTATGTTCTACACCACACCCTTTCCCTACATTTGCTTCTAGGAGCCTCTATTTTTGTTTCAACACACAGAAGTACGTAGGCGTGTGTGGCCCAAGTCGACACTGTTTTGGCCTGCGTTGAACAAAAATAGTTTTAATAAAAGTTTCCCCTTTTTTCTTTTTGTCAATTGTTTTTTTTTGTAGTATGGTCCATGTAATTAGTTAGGTTCTTGCCAATTTGTCAGTTATTCGAAGTAGATCTCCGAGGTAATTGTCAATTAAGTCATTCTGATCTGTTCTATCATAGCAGCTATAGTCTTTGCCTTATTGAAGTGTAGTTTTATTGGAAATATGCTGAATGTCGTTATTGAATAGAGACGTCTAGAACTGTGTCCTGCTAGTTGTTCCGTCATGCACATACGTCATGTCTTAATAACGCCTAGGAGATTAACGAAAACACGTGTGTTCGGTCAGATGTCCATTGCATAGAAAGTCAAGGAAAATAGGTTTCTTTATTGTCAGTTGTTATGTAAGCCTTGCTTGAAGCACTTCCCGTGAGAACCCTGTCATCTGTACACCAACTAATCCGTATCTTCGTACACAGCTGAATACTGTACTGTCAACCGGCGAAAAGCCTACGGGTAAATATTAAAAAATGAATAATAATGCTGTCTAGCGCATTGTTCCCTATCGACCATTATTGTAGTCTAGTCTCAAATGCAAGCTTTTTTCCAATCTTAGCGTCAATTGTTTTCTAGATACTTCTAGATAGATTCATCGAATCAATCGAACCCGTATGTTCAAATATAGTCGATTCTGTGTCAAATTGTTTTCTTGATTTCTACTTCTATGTGTTCATCTCTTGTGTCTTTAAATTGTCATCGGTCCAAAACCTACAGAAACAGAAACATATTCGAATTTGTTCTGTCCTATCGGTCCTACCAAGATAAACCATGTCATTTTCTCATGCGTGGCCTAGAAATGTTAACATAGTCATACAAAAGTAACGTTGTTCAGTTAATAAAAAGCAGTCAGTTTTTTGTCCAGTCCAAACTGTCACGTCAAACGCAATGCGTTTAAGTGTTCGCACGTTAGCTTCGAATATATTTATCAGCACAATTAAGTGCTGCAAATCTCCTTCCCACTATTAATGTTTCGGTTGATTTTAATTGCTTTATTTAAAGAAAATATAATCAAGTACCTAACATTGTAAAAATTCAAAAAAGCGACTATGACATTAATTAATTAATAATCAAAATCAACCGAGAAACGTGGGAAATAGAGCCCAAACAACATTTTGAAGTCAGCTGGCTGTAAAAGGTTCCAGAACCAGTCACAAATCCTATAAAACTTTTATTAGGATTTGTAACGATCATCAAAACCTTCTCAAATCCAACCGATTTGGAACAATTGCTTGGGAATAGACTCTACTGAGCCCTGGCGGTTCCTCCGTGTTTATCGAGCATGTCTGATGCATATGATCAGCCATACTCCATCTGCAGCAGCCGGTTCGTGATGAACCGTTGGAGGCGCATTAAAGTGTTAAAAAGGTGATATGTTTCACTAAAGAACACTACATTACAATAATCAAAATGAAACTCCTTCACTTTAATACCGTCAACCCCTGCGAACAAGGCCAGGGAAAAAAAAAGAATGTCCAAAAACAAATTAAAACTTTGGAAACTTAATGTGTACAATTGGGATCAAACTTGCCTTAAAAGTAGTGGAATCTTCCAGTGCAGAAGAAGATTCGTGCTCCATCATGCTGAGCAGATCGTTCGATAACCCCTCAATAGTCATCGTTTCTTCTGTTGTCAATATTCTCCCCCCAACAATGACCTCTTATTTGCTCAACATGCCACGGCCAGCGCTCCGAACCGCGCCCAGTTCGGGAAAGTCGCTTGACGAGAAGCTAGTTCCCGGTGGGGAAGTGTTACGACCTGGAGTTCGGGGTGGCCGGGAGACATAACAGTCTATTCAAACTCCCAGGCGTAGCGAAATAACACTTTAAAACATAACTTTATTTACATTAAAATTACATTACAAAACGACACGTATGTACGACACGGCGACTACATTACTTCTAATTAATCTCTGCGATTGTGCATCGACCGAGGAATAACGAAATGCTATCGGCGAGCGCGTAGATCGGCGAGAGCATGAGAGACTAAACCAGTGGTTCTCAACAGGAAGGTTGTCGTGGGGACGACGGTGCCGCTAACAGTGCCCCACGTCCGTACCCTCAAACTCGGTGGGCATCGCTGGATCGAGACGTGACCGATCGCATCTCCTCGCGGTCCGAATCCGGCGAGTGGCGTTCCTGCTTAACCCGCGGGTAGTCACTGCTGCTACGGCTGCTTTCGCGCCGGTTACGCTCGGGCGAATCGCGACGACGGTAACGATCACGCTCATAGTCACGACTGTAATCGCGACTGCTGCTGCTATCATAGCCGCGATCGCGATCGCGACTGCTGCTACTGTAGTAGTCACGGTCACGATCGCGATCACGGCGAGTGCTGTCACGATCACGATCACGACGATCGTACGAATCACGATCGTACGAGCTACGCGCAGGCGGCGAGTAATCCCGCGTCGACGATCGTTCCCAAGCACTGCGCGAGGTCGACTCACGG